>NC_071391.1:28645898-28951914 GCF_022682495.2 Desmodus rotundus | reverse complement strand
AGTGGTGTGAAGAAATACCTTATATCCTAAAGTTCGGATGTGACTGTGGAAGTGGGAAAAAGTAGGAGGATCCAAACTTTCTCTCTCTTGTGGCTCATAGAACAGTTTAAAAATCACATATAGAGGGAATAAGGGAAAAACAGAAGTCCACTAAAAACTTTAAATGCACAGTTGACATGTAAGAATGAATTAGCCTACAAATGAGTATCCTCTTTCTACCCAGAGTTAAACCCCTAGAAATAGAAATCACACTCAATTTAATTTTTCAGAATCTTCTTTTTTTTCTCATATTTTGCTGCCAAAGTATCTCTTCCATTGCTACATTCTGCTCACTCCTGCTCTTCACAACACTTTCAGTTAATAGTCTGAGGCATCTCAGCAATTCATCATTGAGGGTATATGTCTCTTCTCCTATAGGCTAGGGGTAGAGAAACTGGGAGAGTCTGTCTTGAAATGGAAATGAGGAAAGGAGAAGATAAGAAAAGAAATAAGAAAGGAAGGCAGCGCTTTCCAACTTTCCCCTTAAACTGCTGTTAATAGCTGGGAGGAGGGGGTCTTCGCCTCCTGGAGTCTGGGGGTACAGCCTAAAGTAAACAGTTTCTAGCACAGATTTTCTTGTTCACGGAACTGACAAGTTTAATAAGTAAATAATAAGAGAATTTCCATTTTGTTATATAACATAGATGTTTGTTTTAATTGAAAAGTAATGTTTTAAACATGCTAATTACAAATCTATTACCACCAACCCCCTCCATAAGATAAGAGATCAAAATACAATAGCAGGAAGGTGCTTGGTTTTACCCTGAGATTTCTCTCACCTTCTAGCACCTGTTGGAATACTTTAAATAATTGTCAAAAAAGGCAACCTTAGACCTTATATCCCACAGCTAACCTAACCGAGTAACTAAAGGAGATTTGAATAGTAATCATGTTACTGAAATATTATACAGTACAAGCATATTTTAAAGAATATAAATAATACAAATATAAGATGGCATAATGTTTGACATCATAGGAAATCTAGATCATTTCTTCATATGATTGAATTTATTTCCTTTTTAAAATCCTCATTTGTGATTCAATTTTAATCTATCTTCTATAAGATTTTCTAGTATTCTAAACCTATTCATTAAATTTTCATCATTTTTTCTTACTGGCTTTATGTGGCACATTTTCCTTTATGCTAAAGGAAATTTGTTTGGTTCCATTACTTTGCATTTTTATTCATATAATAATATTAAATTGGTTTAACTATGATGGGGTTTATTATATATTAACTTCCCTTATCCCCATTAATTTCTTTTTACTGGTGGTTTCATGATAATTCCTGTTGTTTTTTGTAATGAATTTAAAGTTATATTCATTAGCTTACAAAAATATTTGTTGGTATTTTTATTGAGACTGATTCAAATGTAACGTGACGTAGGGAAAACTAGAATCTTTGCAAAACTTTGTTTTGTTATTCACAAATGTGATATGTTTTTTCATTTGATGAATTCTTTTTCTTACTACTTCAGGAATATTTTATATACTTTTCACGTATATTTTAAATATTTCTTGTTAAGTTATCCAAATGTGTTTTGGTTTTCTTTCTATCACAAATGGAGCTTTGTAATTACATTTTCTAAATTATTCTTAATGGCTACTTATTTTTTATGCTAATTTTATTACCTTCAGCTATGCTAGATTTTTCCTACTGTTAATGAGTTTTTTCATTATTTCTTTTGAAGTTTTCAGCTACCTAATCATATTATTTGCTGTAAAAGCTCCTATAAAAGGAGCTTTTTTGTGCATTTGTTTTTGGATTTTCAGATTATTACACCTCTAACTGATTATCTGTTCCAATTGTCCTGGAAAGTCATTTTAATGCAATGTTAAGAAAATAGTACAAATTGTTGGCATTTGCAATTTTTTCTTCTTGAATTTATTTGAAAATCCTTCAGTGTTTGTTTTTAAGTATCATGCTGTCTTTTCAGTAGAGGATGAGTTTACTAGTTACATAATTATTCATTAGCTTCTATTTGCCTAACTGCCCACAAATGGAATGAGTGTTGAACTTTGCCAAGCATTTTTTCTCAATCTATAGAGATAATTATCTAATTTTTATTTTGGGCCCATTAACATAAAGGGATTTATTAATCGATATATTCATAGAACAATGAATGCCCTTGTATTATGCAATTAACTTCATTTGGTTATGATGTATAATTTTTATTTTTTTATTTAACTAATGTTCAACATTTAATGATTTACTTGATATTGTATTTCTTATTTTATACTTATTGTACAATTTTTTTAAGTTTACTTTGGTGTTGCTTTATGGAGTTTTTTAATTGAGTATTTACATCATTTACTTTTAGTAATATAGGTATTTTAACATTATAAATTTTTCTCATACAGTGATTTAGCATTATCCTATGGTTTTGATAGATTTTGTTTTCATTGTCACTATCACTTGTTTCACAAATTTTTGAAGTTAAGTTTTGTATATTTTCTTTGACTCAACAGTTAATAATATGTTTTTATATTTAAATTATTGTAAATCACAAGGATATTTCTAATTTTGTCATACTTTTTATGCTTTAAGTGCAGAGAATGATGTTTGTGTTTCTTTTATACCTGGAAATTCATTATAGTTTAGTATGTGGCCTGAAATGTAGTCAATTTTCATTCATAACACAAATTCATTCTCTATCATCAAAGTTTATCATCAGAGTTTAGGGATTCTCTATCATCAAAGTTTAGGGATTAATCTGTATAAATACTTATATATTTGATTTGTCTTCAATTACATGGTGCATGTTAAATATAGGGATGATTAAATATGGCTATGTACTCCTCTTTTAATTAATCATTTGGACTAATAATTTAGAATAAACACATACAAATATTTTCAATGATTTTCCAATATAAATAGCTTAAGTATCATGCCTTCGCCCTTCTAATGAGCAGTGCCTTGCAGCACAGTAAGAAATTTAGAAATGAGCTGTAGTTGCTTAGTAGGCTGGTTTATACTTAGGTTGAACATCTGGTGATAAAGTAAGAAAAGCATCCCTACACATGCATAATCAACCCCAACTGTGAAAAATATTCCTAGGACAATCACATTCTAGCATACTTACTTACATATTAAATCACAAGGCAGAAAACAGAGTCAGTTTAATTTATGACCAATAAGGATCTGCTGAATTTTCGTTTTGTATAGCTATGTGAGAAAAATGTCTAAAAATATTGGTGAATGAGATTCACATTGTGCTGCACAGATTTACAACAGTCCTTCTCAGCTAGAGTCTAATTAAAACGGATAAATAAGCATGATAAAAATATCAAAAGAAAATCATTTTGGTAAAAACATGTCCGTACAGGTTCTCCATGGCTCTATGCAATCAATTAAACATTATCTAGCAAAACTGAAAATTCTAATGTCACTTCAAATTTCTGAAAGTTCTATTAAAATACTCTCTATTCATTTCCTTTAATAAAATTTCTGAAGAAGCCAGATCTATCGGGTAATCATTAAGCTTCACACAGGTCTCGCCTTGAATGTTCAGGTTTCCCACAAGAAGTGGATTAGCAATATGTTTAAGTCAGCCATGAGAATCACACGCTTAACATCCAAATGAGAAGAAGCAGTTCTTGAGAAAATGATACAGAAATATGTTTCTTCTCATTATTTTTTTCTAATATGAATTTTAATTTCAGTATCTGGTTGGTATCATTCAAACTTCTGTTTTGTATTCTTTTAGTAGCTGTAATAAAGGCTCATAGCCAACCTATAGAAAGTAACACTAAATAGTCTGTTACTATTTTTGTTTAATCCTCACTCAAAGATATGTTTTATTGCTTTTAGAGAGAGAGGAGAGGAGGGAGGTGGAGAGAGAGAGAAAAACAGACAGAGACAGACACAGACAGACAGAGAGAGACTGAGAGAGACAGAGAGAGAGAGAGAGAGAGAGATAGTGAGAGAGACATTGAGAGAGACGGACAGACATCAATGTGAGAGAACATTGGTTTCCTCCTGTATGTGCCCCAACCTAGGGACTGAACCACAGCCGAGGTATGTACCTTGACCACAAATCAAACTTGCAAGCTTTTGGTGTATAGGATGACACTCCAACCATCCAAGCCACCTGGCCAGGGCAGTCCACTGTTATTTATGTAGTTTATGGGGATGCAGAAATAGATAAGATAAAGCGCACAGAAAGCTATTAAAATTAATTATTCTCATAATACGATTAATAGGTTAGAGTTTTTCTTTGTATAATAAAAGTTTGCCAATTTGTTTTTCAAAAAAAAACAGCTCATAGTTTTGTTGATCTGTTCTATTGTCGTTCTGGTCTCTATTTCATTTATTTCTGCTCTGGTCTTTGTTATTTCCTTCATTACTCTAATTCTGAGTTTAGCTTGTTTTTCTTTTTCTATTTCCTTGAGGTGTAAAGCTAGTTGTTTATGTGAGATCTTCTTTTCTTAATGTAGGCATGTATAGCTATATATTTTTCTCTTACACCTGGTTTTGCTCCATCTAAATGAAATCAGAAATTGAAAAGGAGACAGCACAACTGAGACCATAGAAAGGAAAGCATTGTTGAGAGTTTTTGTCATAGAAACCTGTTAAATTTTATCAAATACTTTTTCTGCATCTATTGAAATGACCACATGATATTTATCCTTCATTCTATTAATATGATGTATTACATTTATTGATTGTATATAGCATGTGGTCTTGTAGCCCAGGGATAAATCCCCACTTTTTCATGGAATATAATCTTTTCAATGTGATCTTGAATTTGGTTCACTAGTATTTTGTTGAGATTTTTTATTAGAAATATTGGTCTATAGTTTCTTTTTTCTTATAGTGTCTTTATTTGCTTTGATATAAGTGATATTGGCCTCATACAATGAATGGGGACTATTTACTCCTCTTTAACTTTATGGAAGAGCTTGAGAAAAATTGGAATTAAATCTTCTTTAAATGGTTTGTAGAACTGACCAGTAAATACAATCTGATTCTTGAATTTTATATGTAAGGAAGTTTTTTGTTACAATTCATTCCCTTATTGGTCTGCTCAGGATTTTACATTTTTTCATGCTTCAGTCTTGGTAAATTTTATGTTTCTAGGAATTTATCCATATTGAATATTGATGTGTGCATCTTTGTTAGTTTAAAGGAAATCAATCACAGAAAAAGTAAAAAGGACAATTGTTTAAAGTAAAACTAAATGGAAATATTATAATTCTAGAAAAATGAATATTTAAAAAATTTACATATATACTTAATAAAATACTTAGGAATACATTTAAACAAGGAAGTGAAAGATCTCTGATTCATTGCATCAGATTTTCTGCCTTAGCTAAGAATGTGTATTTCTTTCACCTATAAAACTTCATATATATGATAAAATATGACAAAAGAGATTATATTGTCACTGTAAGGATGTATTGGGACACCTGGAGTGAGCAGGTAGGAACTTCGATCTTTGTTCTGTAGCTCAGTGGGTGTGTAACTTTGGATATATCACATGTCCACCCTGACCTTCTGTTTTCTCTTAAATAAATGGCCCAGAGGACTACATCACTGTTTAGCTATGAGAATTAGGTAAGAACTCTCTCCAAGAAATATTAAATACTTTTCAATTTTAAAAGGGAACTTGAAAAGTTATGTTTTGGTCACTTCAAATAATTTCTATTAATGGTAATAATAGATAATGTCATAATAATGTGAACAGTAGACACCTAGATATACGTATGGGCTGAGGGAATTGAAATGCCAAGTATCAGTTCCCATCTATCTCTTTCTGTACTACCTGCTAAGTCTGAAAGAAGAGAGAAAAAGAGGATAAATTCTTCTCCTGGAACTTCTTTCTTTAGAAATGAGTTTGTTAACATTGAAACCACAGAAGTAGAACATATTTTAAGTTTGTGTTCAAGGAAATAAAGCATGATGCATTTCCCCATCCGTCTTCAGTTAGGCTGAGAAACAGCTCTTGGCAAAATACAAATTTCTCTGAATCTCTGGACACCACTGTTCTCCTTTTGGTCTTCCTGAGTCCTCTTCCCCTTTCCTCCCTACCTGCAGGTCAGGTGCTACAGCCCTTCTATTACGTTCTGTTCACATTCACCGCCAGGAAAGTGTATATACTCAGGGCATGTTCCAAACTACTTCACCAATGTTCCCATTACAAGGATCCCAATTTCTCCTTCTTTCTAGACTGTGCTGTTTGAAGGCTTTTTTTATCATTTGCCTTACGGTTTTCTTTTCTGTGATTGCCAACATATTGCATTAATTTTTCTGTCTCAGCTGAAAATGTACCCTTCTTTTAATTATAAAACTTCAACTACTTTTTGACCAAAAAAATAAATAAATTCCAAACATCCTACCTCAGAATTTTAGGTTTTTTAACTTAGTCTCAACAAAACTTTCTATTCATATAACTCAGTATAGTAAATTGTTATAATTAATTAGATATACTTTCATAATTAAAAGTATATTAAGCCATGTATTGTGCTAAGCAATGAAATATAGCAAAAAATAAAGTAGCCAAAGACATTGACTCCCCTAATTTTCAAATATCCTGGTGTCACATAATTAAAGTATAAATGCAAATTTAGGTGAACTTCAAACTCATTGAAAATGCTTGTATAGCATCGTAGCTACACTAATAGGCAGATACTTGCCAGCTGATGGCACTTCTCCAGTCTGGTATCCCACATGTGCCCATTAAGTTCGGGGAGCATGTGATTCATATTTGCATTTCAACATACCTTAAAATCCTAACCTATAGTAGACCTTTAAACTATAAAAGTTAAAACAATATTGTATGCTTAATGAATGACATTAAAATTTGTATTACCAATACCATTTTCAAGAGCATTTCTGTACACTAACACCAAACTCTCAGAAACAGAAATTCAGAAAACAATCACATTTACAATGGCCTCAAGAAGAATAAAATACTTAGGAATAAATTTAACCAAGGAGGTGAAAGATCTGTACACTAAACACTGCAAGACATTGGTGAAAGAAATTGAATATACCACAAATAAAAGGAAAGATATTCCTTATTCATAAATCAGATTAATGAATACTGTTAAAATATAAAGCAAAATAGAATGGGAACAAAGAACCAACTGACAGTAACCAGAGAGAAGGGAGGAGGGGGATAACGGGGAAAGAAAGGGAAAGGTCGTCAAGGAACGTGTATAAAGGACTCATGGACAAAGACAATGTGGAGGGGGGAGAATTGAATGTAGGAGGTGGGAGGGTAGGGCAGGGGGGAGTAATAGGGGAAAAGTGAGGACTACTGTAATTGAACAACAATAAAAAAATGAAAAAACATGTACAGATTACCCAAAGTGATCTTTGTATTTAATACAATCTCTATCAATATTCTAATAGTGATTTCTACAAAAAAATGGAAAATTCATACGGAACCACAAAAGACTCTGAGTACCCAAAGCAATCTTGAGAAAGAAGAGTCAGAGCTGGAGGCGTCACACTTGATTTCAAACTGCACCCTGAAGCTATAGTAATCAAAGCAGTATAGTATTCACATAAAAGCAGACAGAGCCATAGAACAGAATAGAGAACTCAGAAGTAAACCCACAACAAAGGCATCAAGAACCACAATTGAGAGCACACACTTTTAATGACCAGCCTATCTTGCTTTTCACTCTATTCTGAGGGTTGAATTCACGGCAGGTGAAACCTAAAAATCTTCCTAGATTATTCTGACATTCACTCTTGATTGAGAATCATTATTCTAATTGCAAAACTCTGCTGCTTTGGGGGCAGCCTTGTACTCAGAGTTTCAGCTTTTTCCTCCCTTGATATAAAAAAGGGATGGTGAATTGAATAAAAAGCCCAGTTATATTGATTAAAGGGTCTTTCATGCTTGAAGTGAAAAATTAAACTAGATGGCATAATAGTTTCTACACAGCACGGGAAAACGTTCTCATGCAATAGTAGTTTGTTATCTTCCTTTTAAATCCTGAGCAATATTATACAGAGTGGTCAATAAATGCAGCACTTGAGCTCCACACATCTGAATGTGCTAAATCTCACACATGGATAGCATGAGGACACTCTATGCACTTTGGGGCAACTGGAAATGAAGATTTAAATTGCATTTTCATATTGTTTGTATCATATTATCAATTTTCAAAGAGACCCCTAAGGTAAGGAATGATGTTATTTTCCTACTTGATCCAGAAAGAAATTGAGTACCAAAAAGTCGTAGCCAAGTTAAGGTTATGACTGATTCTAAAAATCATGTTTGCTGAATTCTTACCTCGTCATCTGCCTTTGCTTAAAAATGTTCTTCTCAGGTTTGTAAAATGCAGGGTTTCAATATTCAGCTCAGCACACCATTGCCATTGCCGATGCATTTTGAATAAAAAGTACTTCATAAAGCAAGAGGCCATGTCAAGAAGGGCTGCAGCTACATAAACAAGCATCTGGTAGTCGTCGACCAAGATTTGCCAGACCCTATGTAAGAAACATTGGCCTCAGGCAGAGCAACAGCAAATGAATTCTAGTGAAGCCAGTCACTTGAATAAATTGGGACAAAGAAGGTATAAACAGCAACCGTGAGTGCAGATAAATCAAATTGCTGTCTGGGGAAGAAAGAGAAAAGTACAAAGGGCCAATGAACAACTTGATTAAAATGTTTCCCTCTACTTTGGTTCTGCAATGAACACACAGTCCTTTGCTTTAATCACATTTGTGTTACATTTGGATTATGACCTGGAGTTCTGTATCGACGATTTAGGCCACATTCACTGCTCAGACCCTCTGAAAGCCTCTCATCCACTTGAAGAATCCACACTGGACTGTACTTTCCTTGTCCTGTGCACATGGATTTGGTACTTAAGGCCACATGTTTTCCTCCTGGTACTTGAAAATGGAATATGCATTTTAAAAGGGTGTCCTAAGAGAGAACATACTTTTATTTAAAAATCTTTGAGTCTTAGCCCCACACTTAATTAAATAATAAGGCCTATTGATTCTGCCTCCTAAATATTATTTCCACTATATCCATATATCTTCCCAGTCCAGGCCACTGATATCTCTTACCTGGCCAACATATTTCTAAATGGTCTGCCCACCTCTACTACTTAACCCTTTAATCTGTCACCACATAGTTAATACAATGATATTTTTAAAAGTTATATTGAAAACTTCAGTGGCTTTACACATATGTCAAATACATTTCAATTTTGTCTTGGCCTATATCTGCAATGACTATATATATTTTTACTCCATCCAAATTAGGGTACTCCTGAGACTAAAATGTGGTACTATTAATAATCCTCCCAGGAAAATAGCCATAAACTAGCATTCTTCATGACAAACTGGACCATATGCCCACTCCATCTAGGAGGGCCTGTCTGTGTGCTCTGATTTACACCTATTTCTTTAAACTTTTGTCAAGTTCCCCTCTCTCAGCCTGCTCCAACCACAGTGGACTCTTTTGAGTTCTTTAAAGAGAAGACATCATTGTTAGCTCAGTTTGTTCATTAGATTCCACATATGAGTGAAATCATATGGTATTTGTTTTTCTCTGAGTAGCGTATTTCACTTAGCACAATGTTCTCCAGGCCCATTCATACTGTGGCAAAGGATGAAATTTTCTTCTTTTTTATGGCTGAGTAGTATTCCATTGTGCAAATGTCCCATAGTTGTTTTATCCACTCATCTACTGATGGACACTTAGGCTTCTTCCATATCTTGATGACTGTAAATAGTGCTGCAACAAACATAGGGGTGCTTATGTTCTTTAGAATTAGTGTTTTGGGTTCCTTTGGATATATTCCCAGAAGTGTGATCATTGGGTCAAAAGGCAGATCCATTTTCAATTTTTTGAGGTATCTCCATACTGCTTTCCACAGTGGCTGTACCAATCTGCATTCCCACCAACAGTGCAAAATGGTTCCCCTTTCTCCACACCCTCACCAGCACTTGTGTTTCTTGATTAGATGATAGCCATTCAGACAGGTGTGAGATGATATCCCATTGTGGTTTTAATTTCTATTTCTCTGATGGCTAGTGATGCTGAGCATCTTTCCATATGTTTCTGGGACCTCTGTATGTCCTTGGAGAAGTATCTCTTTGGGTCCTTTGCTCATTTTTTAAGGGGAGGTGAAGGCATGGAGGGATTGAGCAAAAATGAAAAAGGACTCATGGACATGGACAGCAGTGTGGTGATTGCTGGGGGGAGAGAGGTGTAAGGGGATTAAATGATAATGGAAAAATACAATAAAGATTAAATCAAAAAATAAAGAGAAAATTTTTGTGAAGTTATTTTCTGTTCCTAGAATTTTTCTCTTTCCTGACATGCTTTAAATGTCACCTCTTCATAGCTGTCTTTCCTGAACATCCCATCTCACATCACTTCCTCACCCAAAATAATAATCTTAGATCCTACACACATCTCTTATGGAATGATATGTAGTGATATAATTAATTAATTAATTTATTTTTATTTTTCTCTCCTTCACTATAATATATTGTAAGCAATTTAAGATAAGGATTACATCCTGTATCCCCAGCAGCTAATCCGAAAGCCTGGTACACGGTGGATCTTCAGCAAACATCAGATCATAAATGAGGAGTACTAAGTGTTGACGGATCCCTTGTGAAGTTGTCGCTAGCACTGCAAGGATGTTCATGAAACATTGCTCCTTTATGATGAAGTTCTAAAGCTGAGTCAGACCTTATTCCAAGAACACATTCTTTACCCTTGAGAAAATAAACCACAGGAAACAGTGGCCTGGCTCAAATACACATATTGGAACATCCAATGTGAATGACTCCTGATATTTAATTAATAACTAAGCTTAGACTAAAGACATTTTAATAGAGATATTATCTTATGGGCTAAAGAAGAGTAAGTATTATAAAATTCATTTTTAAATAGAATTATCATAGTAATAAAATGTCTCCTATTTCTTACCAAATTAGAATTGTACCATCACAACCCTTAGCAGATATCAATTCACATCTGTAAAATTACAATTAACTATTGATTTTATTTTCCCTTTAAATCCTTCTTTTAAATCACTTAGAAATTAATCTTCAATGAGGAATATCTTTCTAAAATCCTTTAGAATGAATCAGTTGTGCCTTAAAGCATGTCATATTCTTATTTTATACCTATATTGTAGCATTTATAGAATCTCCCAACTTATCCAATTATGTGTTTTTTTCCCCAGACTGTAATGAGTTTCTGAAATACACAGATTACATCTTATTTTGTCTCCCCTGAGACCAAGCACAGGGTCTAGTAGTAGGTTTTTCAAAGACATTGCTTGAAAAAATAAATTTTCTTTTTTACTTTGTATTTTTCTCATTAGAATTCCTCAAGTATCCCTCATGAACAATAATCAACTACATAAACACATCAGCTTCACATTCAAAGCCTTCTGCCATCTGGCCCCACTTTAAATATCCACCCATACAAGAAATCCCCATATTGCAATGCGAGAGTCGTGTAGTTGTCCATCGCACGGTGAGAAGCGTCCCCAAGGGGCTATCAGCTTCTTGATGGGCTTTTCTCTATTTTTACAGTTTATCAAATTTTTGAATTTGAGAACATGTGTGTGTATGACTTAATGTTTAAAGATACCTGATTAAAGAAAAAGTAGTGTTCTGAGGACTAGGATGGCTGCATGTTGATGTGTAAGACTTGAGGATGAAACGGTCAGATCTATGGATTCAAGATCAAAGTTAATCCTCCATGACTTTGAACTTAGTCATTACCTATAGCAAAACTTCTAATGTTTTCCTTTCATTTTCGTTATTTGGGATTTTCAAATAATAATGGACAAAATAGTAAGAGATAAAAGATTGGAAAATGTGGTATAAAGGAAGGTTGATTCTTTTATTTTAAAGGTATTATGAAAGAAAATGAAAACAAATATATTTCTTATGTAGCTGAGGAAACAGAAAAATGGAAAAAAGTAATTTTGTTGTTGATGGGGGTATGTCATTTTATTTTTGTGTTTTACTTTCAAAAGGAGAAATAGCAATAATGTAATCTTCAGAATCTTTTTACCATTGAAAAATTAACAATAAGGATAAGGAACAAAAAAATATAATTTTTAAAAAAAATCATTGAAATTTCCAATGATTCTATGAAATTCCATTAGAAATATAGCAGTTTAGCTAAAAAAATCATTTTCTGCCCCTACTAAAAGGGCTTGTACTTTCTAATAAGTTTCTATAAGAGTAAAACATATTTACACATGCATTTTAGAACATACTATGGCATTGTCTCATGCTAAACAAAACTGTATGTGATTTTTGCCACTTTAACTTGTTTAAATACATCTTGGAAAGATTAATGATGTTCATATTATTTAAATATCATTTGGTACTCATTAACATAGATGACTGTGATCGTGGAAGGATTCAGACCTGGAAAATGTATTAATTGTATGATTATTAGTTTTGGGAAATCTGACTGAATTCATATATTTCCACTTAAAGGCCATCCTCCTTTTTCCACATATTTACTCACCTGAAGCAGGAGAATAGCTTGTTGCTTTATCATATAAGTCACTCTCACCACTGAGAGCTCTTCCTACAACCAAATTTGTATACTTGCCATCTTTCAGATTTATATGCCCATTTCTACTTTATAAGTGATAATAACTTTGCTGGGTACATTTTTTGAGGGTTATTAATTCCAAGTCCAGTATAAACTAATGTGTTTTTCATATTTAGTTGTCTGAACATTCATTATGAGGTAGATGGTTTTTTATTCCCATTTTATGATGAAAGAACCTGAAAAACAGATAAATTAGATAATCTGCCCATGGTCATATAATTTTTAAAGGGTGGGGGGGTGACAGGGACATACATAAAGAAAGAATATCCTTCATCTCTAGTACTTTGCTTGGTAATTTCCTAAATGTCCTTCGGTCATCTACTCATTTCCCACCTTTACTCTGAAGCATTTCTTTACCATACCAGCCCATGTTTCTCTGCCTACTTTATAAATATTTGTCTAGGAAATGAAGGGCATTACTCATTTCTAAAGTGTTTTTTGTAACCCACTTTAGGTTTCATAAGAATAAATTAACTGTAAAACCAAGCTTCTACTCGCTATACCAGTGATTAAAAATTTAATTAAAAGTTACTATTTCTGTTATGTTATGTTAAACAGAATCCTCCACAACTGCCTTTCCTAAAAAACCAGTGTTATTTATCCGTATCCTTTGAAACACATACTGTTAATGGCCACGACCCACTAAATGCTTGTGTTTAGCTGGTTACCCTTAGCATGCCTAAATACCAGTGGTTGTTTGCCAGGAGACTGCTGAGTAAAATCTATCTTCTACTAATCTTCAAACTATTCCTCTTACGGCCTTTGTATGTTAGTGAAAGATATCCTGATTGTAAGAACTTAAAACTTTAATTCATTTTTAAAATATGACTTTATTTAATTAAAACATACACACAAAAGAGTGTGCAGATTATAAAGCCGTACTGTTTTGAAGGTTTCCCATTCATTAAAAAAAGTGTATTTAAAAAACATGATTGACTTTATATCTATTTTTGTTGATCATACTGATGTAATTCGTATAGAGCTTTTATGTGTTAGGAAAGAATAGCGTGATGACAATATTTGGCATTGTACTTTTTTTCCTTTTTCTTTTTTAATTGTTGTTTAAATACATTTGTCTCCATTTATCCCCCAAACTTTTCCCTGCCTCACCCACCCTATCTCCTACCCTTAATTCTATCCCCCTTTGGCTTTGTCCATGGATCCTTTATACATGTTCCTTGACAACCCTTCCCCTTCTTTCCCCTGTTACTCTCCCCTCTCGTTACTGTCAGTTGTTCTTTATTCAATGTCTCTGGTTGTATTTTGTGTGTTTATTTTGTTGCTTAGGTTCCACTTATAGGTGAGATCATATGGTATTTGTCTTTCACAGCCTGGCTTATTTCACTTAGCATAATTCTCTCCGGTGCCATCTATGCTGTCACGAAGGGTAGAAGCTCGTTCTTTTTTTCAGCTGAGTAATATTCCATCGTGTAAATATACCATAATTTTGTGATCCACTCATTTATTGATGGACAAAGAAGCAAAATACATATTCTTTTCAAATCCGCATGGAACATTTTCAAAGATAGACCACATGATAGGACACAAAAAAAGCCTCAACAAATTCAAGAAAATTGAAATCATATCAAGCATTTTCTCAGACCACAAGGGCTTGACACTAGAAACCAACCTCAAGGAAAAAACTCAAAAGTATTCAGACTCATGGACACTGAATAGCAAACTATTATACAATGAATGGGTTAGTAACGAGATCAAGGAAGAAATCAAAAAGTTTCTGGAAAGGAATGTAAAAGAACATACAACAGTCCAAAACCCATGGGACACAGCAAAGGCATTGTCCTTTACATGAATTATACTGATATTTAACTGATTGTTTTTCTAATTAAAACCAACCTGAGGAATCTAAATAGAGATGTCATAAAATTTCATTAAAATAGAACATCATAGATTTTAAATGCATTTTACAATGTAATAAATGGTTTCGGAAGGCAAGCTACATGGTATAGCAGAACGTTCAATGGGAAAGAACTGAGAGTTTCTCTCTACAGCGCCGCGATCTTGCTGGGTGCCTTAGTACAGCAGCCTCAGCAAAGTCATCTGTTACAGACAGTTCATAGGTGAAATTATTTCAATAATCAATTCCAACTCTATTTTGTATGCGATCAATAAAACTTTGAGAGCTTTAAGATTTTTCCATATTACTAAGCTTATGAATTTTTGCCATTCTTTAAAGATGTGCAGTGTTGGCTGGTATTTATACTTGCCATTCTCCTTATGTCGCAGTGTTTATGACAGAATTTCTCTATTCTCCTGAAGAGGAACAACTTTTTTCTCAATAAGTGTATTGCACTGAAACAACATAAATCAGAACAAATAGTTTCAAATGGCAGGTAATCAAGTCAAAAGTTACAGATGTGATTTTATTGCACTTATTTGCATAATGACTCTTCTCATTTTTAATATAATATTACAGTGGTAATGAAGCCTAGGAGCTTTTCGATATAGGTGAATTTTGTCTTATTTACTCATCATTCACATCTTAACTTTTAGTATAAATTTATTTTTAATGGACTGTAACTGTTGTACTTACTATTATAAAGATAAGTACCTTAGTATCCCAAGAGAACCTGAGGCATATAATGTTAATATGTTTTTCTCCATATACTTCAATATTTTTTTCATTAAAATATAAAGAAAATTTCAATAGACTCTATATAAATGCTCACATCTGTGAAGATTTCTCTTGAATGTAGTAAACTTAATCGACGACTCTAAGGGAAACATTTAGTTAATAATTTAGGGAGCTTTGTATTGCATAATTATTTTAATTGAATAAAAGTCATAAAAATCTTTAATTTTAAATTGTAATCATAAATTCTGATCCATAAACATTGCAATATAACGACAATGGCAAGTGTAGTCACAAAACTGCACTCTTCAATGATTAAAAAATTATACACTTAGCAATACAAAAAACTCTTAGAGCCTTCAAAAATTGTTGATCACATAAAAAATATAATTGGAGGTTATTATTGAAGTAATTTTACCTATTTGCTTTCCACTGTATAAATAAGCTGATTTTTATTTGTATGAGATAAAACTTCCCTTTATTTTTTTTTTCAGGTTTTAAAACTTTATTTGCATATTAAAAAGATACATTCCAACAATTAAATCATTTTAACAAAAAACATGGCACTCTGATTAAACTGCACTTTAAAGCCTGCAGGGCACCTTGGACCAGCTTGGATTTTACTCTAGAATTCACTGGCCTCCCACCCAGCTTCTTCCTTCACCAACGTGCAAGTTCTTTTCCTTCCCTGCCAGCCAGAGAGGCAGATGGGAGAAGCAGGTGTGGCTTTCATTGTCAGTAGTTCTGTGATGTGAAAAGGGACAGCACAGTCATTTAAACTAATCCAACCTCTCCGCATTTTACAAAGTTAAACGGCTAAAAGAAGTAAAATAAGAAGGCAAAGTTTGCAAAATGTACAATGCATACCGGTGGTGTGGGCCTCATTATGATTCACCTGCTTGCTTTTCCCATTCAATCATTTCTTTGGAAGGCAGTGGATTTTTCTCTTGTGTTTCTGTCTTCTTCAATTTCGACTTATCGAATTTTTCAGTCTAGGCTGAGATTGAGAAAACTTCCCTGTAATGAATTCTTACTTAATATCTCATAAAGTTAAAGAAGATGTTTTAATAATTTTAGTTACAAAACTAGCTCACATCTTTAGTAAAAATTATAATATTTATTTACTAGAATAAAATTTCAAAGTTTAGTATGACAGTATAAATTTGTAGGGCTTCAATTAATTTGTGTTGCTTTATTTAAAGTAACATGTATTCAACATTATAACCAAATGAAAATCTATAAAGTGAAGTTCTAAATCTGAGAAAAAAAAAACATTTGAAATCACTTGCCTTCAGTGTCTTCGAAACCTTACCACAGGATTAGAATTCAATAAACAATTATATTTTGTGTAAGTACATATTCAAGAAGTTAGGTCACCTCTGTGGCACCTCACTGTCCTCATTTTATTTCCCTACATCCTGAAACTATGCATGTGATGCTCCCGTGTTCACACCAAATTACTAGACCAAGACTGGCCTCCTTTTACTTTTGGAGAAAACAAACAACCCTAAGACACTATTATTCACATGTGCATTCTTAGGTCTTTGGATTGTTTTGAAGAAGTAAAATAGTTAAAAAATAATAAATTCAAAAAACAGAAACAGCAATCTTAAACCTTTAAACTGCCTGACAATAATATATTTCATACTTTAAAATGTTATCGCTTACATTTTTATTTTCTCAATTCTATTAAGTAAGGCATTTGAGTACATGTGAAAAATTATTTTTGCATTTATTTGTATATTTTACATTTTATAGTCCATCTATTTTATTATCACCAAAATGAACTAATTTTCAACATCATTTAACAAAACCATTTTCTGTTTAGAATTCAAAAGTGCCAATATTTTGGTTCCTAAAATATAACTGAAGACAGATAGGTTGAATTATATCAGTACGTAAGACATATCACTGCAAACCTCTCTCAGTGGCTGACCAAAATTTGAATGTTTAACAGCATGCCTTATAGCAACAGTAATTACAAAATAATATTATATTAAATTTTCCCTTTATACTCATGAAGATAGATAAGACTGTTATATGAGAGCATAATTTCTAATCTGAATATTTTGTTACTTTATTTGTTTTTCTAAAATAATCCATTTTTGGAAGGTTAAGTAGAAAACTGTCTGGAGGTTACACAAATAAAAGTTTGCGTAAAATTTATGTAGCAATAAATTTTAAAGTGTCTTTTGCTGGAAACTTTTCTGAATAGAAGTATTAACTGAGAATATTACATGCTTAGAGATTTCAGACTCTTTTTTCCCTTAGTAAAGTTCACCATCTTACCTGGAGAACAATAAAGCCATATTAAAAATGTTCATTTGAGTACGATTTATTCATATCATTATCCTCTTACCGAAAATGAGCCTTTACGATTTGTAAATATTTTCAAAACAACATGAGTCTTTGCTGTAAAAGAAAACAGTTTAATTTTTAATGAACTTTATAAGCTCCACAATATGTAGGACTGAATGCTAGGGGACCCAGGGAAGAAAAAATTGTGGAGACCAAATATGGGAATATGGTTTTGGGATAATGTTGATTCAATTAATGATATTCAAAGTTACTGAGTTCATATAACCATTGTGGTAACATAAAGCCATTTTTGAGAATTATTTTTGTCATGTAAACCTGCTGTTTGATATAAATCTAAGAAAATATAGTTCTTGAGCACCAGCTACATGCCAGGCCCTATGACATTCATTCTAATTGTATTGTATTCATTATATTTATTTAATACATCCAGAGTTTTAAAAGATAAATTTTACTATTACCCACTTTTACTAATGAGGATCCTGAGATGTGGAGAGATAGAGTTAATTATCCCAAGATTACACCAAACACACTTAATAAGTGGTAGAATCCTGATTCATCTCTCTCCACCAGCTTTTATTCACCATGGGCATATATGACTTGCCAAAGAACCTGATGTGCAAAGATTTTTCATTGTTGATGGAGCGAATCCCGTGTTTATTATACATACCTTTAATATTTATCTCATACAATGCTCTAAAACATGTGCTTGCGTTGCACTCCCCAAACCCCACAGTCTACCTACAGATGAATGTTTGCGAGGACAAAAGCAGATCCTAACCCTTCCCATCTTTGGGCAGCTTTCTTCTGACAGACATTTGTACCAATGCCTGACAGAGTTTTGAGCTTCCAAGATGCAACCACCAACAGAAAGGCAAGATTATCAGCCTCAAGAAACTTGCATATTAATGGAAGCCATGCTATAAACCAAGTAAATAATAAAATTTTACATTTTAATAATGGCTTTGAAGAATCCAAAACAAATTAATGAAATGAAAACTGACTGGGAAAGTATTTTGAATCGGATGGTTACAGGCCTTTCTAAGAACATTTAAGCTAAAACTAGAAAGATAAAGACACTCTTAGTAGGTGCAGATAGAGAGGAAAGTACTCCATACAGTGAGAAAAGGAAACGCCACACAGATTTCCTGAGGCAGGAAACAAGCATGATCTCTTCCAGGCAGAGAGCATCTGTGTGTCTGGAGAAAGCAGAATGCCAGGACAGCGGCAGGAGGGTGAGAGCGGGGTCATGACCTGTGGGCCTTGTATATCCTACTGAGGAAATAAAGCTCCTTTCTCAGAGCAGACGATTTTTAGCTAAAAACGGACATTACACATATTTTAAAAGAAACAATCCTTGATGGTGTGTGTTGAACCAATGTGGAATTAGAAGCCTGTTGCAGGTCCATGGTGTTATCTTGGCATAAGTTTGTGGCAGTGACGATGGTAAGTGGACGATTTCTAAATATGTTTTAGAGGCAGAACTTACAGATTTGTCCACAGATAATGTGGAGGGAGAAAGAAAAAGAAAACAATAGGCAGTTGGTTGACACTTAAGTTTTGACTCAAGCAAAAGACTGTTTTTTGATTTGATTTACTAATATGAAGGTTGACCATCATAAGATGAGGTTTGATGTGTGAGGGAATCAAGTTTTCAGTTTTGGATTGTAGGACCGAGATATCTGTTACGCAGAGGAGGTAAAGCTTGTCTATGCCATCCATTTTTTCCTATCTCTACCTCTTAGTACCAGAGCCATGAAGACTAATATTTCTTCTGCACGGCAGCACTGAGAACATGAGAAGTCTCTTCCTCTCAGTTATTACTAATCTTCCTTCTAGTGTTTATCTTAAGACATGTTTCTCTCACCATTTCTTTTCTTTCCTCTGTATAGGCTCCAGTTTGCTTATACCATTCAAACGGGGGCTGAGAACTCAACATCATTGGACAAAGTGAAACTTGAGAGATATTTTAAAGAAGAGGATTTTAATGCTCAAATTACAATGTATCCAGCACTTCCCCCCACCCATTCTAAGAAGTAACAGATGAACAGATCCTAGAAATAGAATTCTATCTGCTGTCACCTAAGAAATACACATCATTTGTCTTAACTTTATTAGTTTAGGACAAAGATAGGTTGGTAGAAAAATAGGGAAGAAATACTGTCTCCAGGTGGCAGCTTGTGGTTCTGTACTCAAGAGAAAGTCCTGGAGTTCTGTATCACCAGCCAAGGCTACAACACCAAAGTAACACAGGCGGGGTGATTTAAATAACAGAAATTTATTTTCTCACAGTGCAGGAGGCTGGAAGTCTAAGATCGGTTGTTGGTTCATTTGGTTTCTTCTGAGGCCTCTCTCCTTGTCTCGCAGATGATTGTTTTCTTGCTATATCTTCAAATTGCCCTGGTATTTCTTCATCTTCTTAGAAGGGTACCAATCCTATTGGATTAGGGCCCTATCTTTATGACCTCTTTAACCTTTTAACCTTAATTACCTCTTTAAAAGCCTTATTTCCAAATATGGTTATATGGGGATTAGGACTTCAACACATGAATTGATGGGAGGCACACTTTGGTCCATACCAGGTGCCAATGAAACGATTTCTAGCACTGTGGATAGAAATATTTAATGAGTATGATAACAGCAAGTGGTTTTGTACAACAGAGAGAATGATGTTCCTTCTGTACAGCATAAAGTGGGACAATATATGGATTTGTCTTAATCCAAAAGTGGATGAAACATTATATACATTATTACTTAGAATTTTAGTATATTATTTAAATTACAATATAAATTTCAATTGAGGAATTCGATCATTCTTCAATTTTAGATACTCACCTTTATCTAGGCAATGAGGAAAAGCAACAAGATGTTGCCAGAGTCAGGGATATGGGCCTGGTAATCAAAAGTTTAGATACTCAGCTGAATTGTGTATTTAATTCTGGCACCTTTCTTTAAAAAAAAGTAGCTTGAGTTTGAGCACATTGGACTTTGACAAACTGCTGTACTCATAGAACCTGAAACAATTAGGAATGCCTGCAGATATGGGAAGATTTTCTCTATGAAAGAGGAATGAGGCTTGTTTTGTATGGTCCAAAGGGAAGAACTAAATTTATTTGATGGGAGCCACAGGGAACTTGTAAAGAGGACTGTTTCAACAATTATGTTTGATAACATGTCAATGGTTTGCATTATAAGAATGGGAGTTTTGCTTCTAATAAACAAGTTGAACAGCCACTTAGAGAAAAAAGCACACAGGGAAATATCAAACACTGATTAGATATTCAAACTACATGAGCTTCAAAGTTCCTGCCAGCTCTGAAACCTAACATTCTACAATAAAGAGAGCACTTCATTCTACAATAGAGAGAGTTTAATTTAATATCTATGGAAGACATTGAAACACAACATTTTTTGAGATACCAAGTGGTGACAGAGATATTAGTCAGTAATTTTTCAGCCCATAATTGAGAATTCAAAGCTGCCAACTTGCAATCAAACTTACTATTGTTCACACACCCAAAATTCTCTTTTAAAATCTAATAAAATATTAAAAGAACATCATTTTCATTTTCTCTCCTCGAATATGGAAAGTAAGACGTATAGCATACACACTTAGAATTCAGAGACCGAGTATTTGATTTAAGATCTTTCAAGAATCCTTTGAGTTGTCAGCAAGTTCTAAACATGTTTTGAATTATACTTGTTTCTCTAATGAAAACAAAACAGCTTATCAAAAGTAATTAGAGGAGCGATTTGATGACAAGAGTTGTAGAATGAAAGAAGGTAATGTGAGAAATTATTTGTCTTCCCACCTCAGCCATCCAGACCTGCCTATCTGTTAGGTGCATATCCCGAGGAAGAGGACCAGGAGGTGAGAAGGGAAAGAGAGAGGAGAGTTGGCGCTACCAAGATGCCACCCAAACCTAAACCTCAGACTATACCTCAGTAGGTACTTGCAATTATCCATGAGTCATTACCCGCAGGAGCCATTTTCACCGAATCCATTCTGACTCGCAAATATCTGAGAAGAACAAATTTCTCCCCTGAATGTTATCCTTAAGCCCAGGGGTAGGAAAATGGAGAGATGAATTCAATCAATACTTTCTTCTTTCTTCACATCCTCAAATATATTGTAGAGCTTTTCTTCTTTGAAGTAACTGACAAAAAGTATCCCATTAAAACATGAGTTAGGAAATACTGAAATAGGCCATATTCAATTTACCCAAGCTCTTACTGAATCTATTCTAAAATCCCAATCATTCTATGTAATTCATTAAAGAGCAAATGTAAGAAGTTTTGTGATAGCCATTACCAAGCACACTCCATTGATATTTAAAAACATTCATTTCATTGCTATTTAAGAAGGAACCACAAAGAGAATGTTTTGCCAAATAGACCATATTATTGAATTTTATAACACTTATAAGTAAAATTACATCAGAGGCTATCTGATATGCTCAAAATTGTAAAACAATATATACTAATATTTAAAATGAATCCTCATGTTTACAAGTATTGGAACAAATCATTTCTTTATGCAAATAGCATTTTTCCAGAATACAATACTTTTATATTAAAAATGCATATTGTAGGCATTCCCAAATAATGAAATAGATGACAAGAATAATTTATCATGGAGGGAGGGGGAAAGGATACTAAATTTTCTCTAGCATTAGCAGTATACATATTCAATTATATACATATAACCTCCAAATTTTGTCTCAATTTTATTGAAGCTAGTTGAACCAGACAAATATGAGTCAGACTTTGTAGTTTTTGGCATTTAAATAATATTTGACTCATTTTGCAAAATAACGTTTTTCTTCATGCTCATTATTAGAACCTAAAGAATTTTACTGTTCATTTGTAATTTTCAGAGAAAAATATGAAGAATGCAAAATCTAAAATCATTTTATAGATCCCCTTATTTTATCTTTATATGTAAAATATGGATAACATATCCCAACATGAAAATGTAATATGAGTATAAAAATATCGACATGAAAATAAGAATGTCATACTTTAATCCATTGCACTCATGTGCACGTGAAGTGGCTCTAAATGGACAGTGGGTATTGAAGCAGAAATGTACTATATCAGAGTTGCTTTGAGACAGAAAGAAAACGTATCATTGTTTTCCCCAGGACTTAATAGGGGAAGGATTTCTGTTTGATGAACACCAAGGGGACAAAACAAAACACAAAAGTAATGAAACAAAGAACATTTTGTACATTTGTATGGTGAACAGCCTGAGTTGTAAACACTCAATGGAGATGTTCCTTAAAGCAATGTACTTTAAGTTTCAAAAACTATTTCAAGATGTTTAATAAGATTGAATTTAGTTTATGCTGCTTTAAAACTGTTCATTGGACAAAAAAAAATTGCTAATTTCTGTTTGACCAACTACAAATCTCATTGTTTCCTGTTGATTAAAGCAAAATTTACGTGGTGTAGTATATTTTATTTGTTTATTCCAATTAACCTATTACTTTATTAGTACATGTAGAAATTGCAGCACCTTATTTATAAGGACAGAACAAGGTCGAATGAATGAATTATGATTCAGTGTTCACTATTGGGACGGAAAATATATTTCCATCAACCAGGGAATTGTGATGTTAGATTTTTCTCGGAGGTTCAGCCCTCATATATTGTAATCATTTCCAGCTACTTTAAGAGTGTGTTAGAAAAAGCCAACACATAGGTAAGTAAATTACAGAGTTGATCATTTATTTTATAGCTTAAACATCTGTTTTGCTATGAAAACTAAATTTAAGATTGAGTTCTTGTTCCAGTACCTCAAATTATAATAATTGTTATAATTACAATAATAATAATTATTATAATCACATTAATAATGGTATCAAAAACTTTTATAGAATAATTTCACATATGTTTATATAAATTGATCCTCATGACAACCTTCTTTGCAAGGAAGGAAAATATTATTTTCACCATTTTATAGCTGAGAAAATTAATGCACAGAATATATATGGCCTGCCCACAGCTATATACCTAAATAATGTAATATTATTTTCATTATAATACATGGTGCCAGAGTTACAGCATAGGATTTGCAATTATGGAAGTTAATTACATATACAGTTATAAGGAAAATCAAAAAGTGACTAACTATACCAAGGGAATATTTACACATAATTGCATCTATCTCCAACTACCAAAACATGGCTTAAATGTTTATTGCCGGATCTTTTTCAAGAATTGATTATATTTTGGCTGATATATCTGATGCAGTCACTTTCTTCACTTTTCTTGATTCTTACTCATCTTGGAAAGATGTCCATAGTGAGTTTATGGATTGTACGACTTAATTTTATTCTCCTAGAATTCTGTCTGCAGATTATAGTTGCTACTTACAATCTTTGTAACGTCAGGCCCGTTTGTTATTATTACTATGCAGTCTTACTGCCTTTACTGCAAATTTTTATTTGCTCGTTAATTTTTATTTCTGCTTTTTTATACGGCTTCCTACTTTCTTCACTTATCTCTGTCTTTGTGTTATCTTATCTAATTTGAGTTCTCTTTGCACTGATCTACTTTTTAATAAGTTACTAAGTCCCTATTCTATATTCTTTCATCTAATGTTTTCAACATCTACATTTCATCTTCATTCTCTAAAGCATCCTATCTTTCTTGCTTCCCCCTGGCTATGATATAATCTCTTTCCACTTTCAGTTCATACTGTTCAAAAATATTAATATACCCTTTCTCACTTTTTCTTATTCATTATCCCAAAGTAATTTTGTTTTCTTTTCTGGTGTTTATATCACTATTAACTTTCCAATTACTATATCACATAAACAGTTTCCCAACTGTCCTTCTGCAACTCCCAGCTGAATTTCTTTATATGTACTTCTTTCTGGATTCTTTTGCTCAGCCTTCTCTGTATTTGTCTATAATATTTTTGAATACAGTGTTTATTTCTCCTGCTTTATAACACTGTACTTTATAAATATATGATTCGTACATCTATTTTATTTTTGATAGATATTTGGGGTGGGTAAGGTGGAGACTATTACAGTGTTTCTCTGAGCATTCACGGACACATCTTTCACCGAGTATGCACAATTCTGTTGGGGCATATAAAATTGCTGAGTCATAGAGGATGTGTATGTCCAGCTTGAGCGGGTACTGCAGAATAGATTTTCCAAGTATTTGAAAGTAATTCATACTACTACCGGCAATGTCTCTGAAGTCTGCCTGTGCTACATCCTTGCCAGCTTATGGTGATGTTAGTCTTTTCATTTTAGCATTCTTGGGTGAGGCAGTGTTAACTTATAGTTTTATTTGCATGTTTTCTGATGATTAATGAAACGGGTAAACTTTATATGTTTACTGTTTATTTGAATAATCTTTTTTGAAGTTTGTATTTAAGTATTTGCCTATTTAAAATATTGCATCATCTTTTTAATTGATTTGTAGCATTTATTTATGCATTCCTTTCATCTTTTATCATGTATATCAAATATATTCTCTCCCTCTGTGCCTTATATTTAACTCTTCTATTGGTAACTATTGATAAATAGTAGTTCTTAATTTTAATATAGTGTAATTAATTATTATTTTTTCTGGTGCAGTTAATGCTTTCTTGTTTCAAGAAATCTTTGCTTACTCATAGGTAATAAATATATTGTCCTATGGTATCTTCTAAAAACCTTATTGCTTAACTTCCACATTTAGAACTATAATCCATCTGGAATGATATTTCTGCATGGTGTAAGGCAGAGGCCAAAATTGATTTATATTTCTTCATATGGGTTCCAAATGACCTAGCACCATTTATTCAAAAGACTATCTTTTTGCCATGCACTGTAGTGTCACCAATGCCATAAAGCAAAATCTGCTAGGATTTTTATTTGAATTCATTGCATTTATATTGATTAATTATATAGGTTATATTTTTGGCTCATAAATTTTTATCACTTTTGTGTTCTAAAAAGGGCTTGCTGTCAGGCAGCATGAATTCGTATCAGTTAGGTATTACAAAGTCTTTTTAGGCACATAAATGACATATATATTTTTTGCTTAAGTGTGCAATTGATGGGGAATTCAAGAGTTGGAAATTTTTAGTTTTAAGTAATAGTTATTAAGTTTAGTAATGAATGCATGTAAAACACTATTGTTTCAGGAACTGGAGATATGACCCACCCTGACTCCAAGAGACCACAAGCAATTCAGCCTTTGTGCCGGAGAGGAACTGTAAGCAATCAGGATGGTATCTGCACTGTTGAGCTCCAGGGAGAGACATCCTGCTGCCCAGGACACAGGACAGAGGCAAAGAATTTCCCAGTCATCAGCCAGTAGGATGAGAGGATGCTAGGGAACTTGCTGGACTGCAGCTTTAATCTGATTAATTTTTTTCCTGAGTTCCAAATCCTTTATCTACATTTTCTCCCTTAGTTCCAAACCCCTTATCTACCCTTTTTCTTCCTTATAAAAAAGACTGGCTTGAAACGAAAGGTAAAATGGTCTGTTAGGATACACAGCCCACCTTCTTCTCTGAACGTCAGCCGTCTGAATAAAGTGCCCATAAAGATTCAATCCCTGTCTTTATTTACTGGTTTGGGGGGTAACAGGAAGCACTAACGCCAACTTTTCTGGTTTCAGGAGGATAAAAGAGTACTTTTTTTTTCCCCTAGGATGTTGTCCATTCTCTCACTTTAATGAGTTTATAGCATTTCTTAGGGGTGGCATGATTTTAAAGGTATCCATATTTTCCTGCAATCTTGCTGCCATACACTATTGCAACTAAGCAGTTCTATCAAGAGAGCAGTGGAAAATCCAAAGTTGTTTTTCCAGTGAGATTTAAAAGTCCTAAACTATCATTAAGTATTACCAACTCTTTTGCCATTTTACTTTTCATTTTCAATACCAATAAACATTTGGCTATATTAATAATATTTAAAAATGATTATGCATAATAACACTATTCTTATTTATTTCATTTGAATATGCTATAGTTTACCTTGGGTGGAGAGAGACCATATTAGGGAAGAAACTACTGCTCTAGAAAAACATCATTATTTAGAGATTTTTTTAGAGATTTAAATTTCAAGCAGAATAGGTTTTGTTGGCCCACTGAGCTTCCTCAGCCGGTTGCCATTTCAGAGGGGTAGCCAGAGCAGAAGCCCACAAAAGTCAGAAAAGCTCATCTGATGTCCCCCTCTTGAGAAGATGGACTTCAGTACATTTTCATTTGTTTCAAATCAGAAGGCCTCTTTTAGCCATAACTAGATATATCTGAAGCCCCTACTGAGTCCATACTATGTTAACCTTCCAGTGTTGGAGGTAGGCTGGACAGAAATACTTCCTTATATACCTCTTGGACAAAAAAAACTGAAGTGGGTGGCCATAAAAATTAAATGTTCTCAATTTCTGAAATGACTTTCAAAATGTCTCTTCCTATTCAAGAACCTACACTCTCCTCCTACATGAAACAACTTATTTTAACTTCTAAAGTTGCATTCTTTCATTATCTCATTTTGTGTTGGCTATTTTGAAGAGGCTAAAAGTACTGAAGGTTCATTTTCTTGTAGAATTTTCATTAAGAGAATAATAGGTAGCATTCCTGAGATCTCCCCAGTACCATCAAAACCTCCTTGGGTGCCTTAAGTTGCCAATTCCCTGCTAACAATATTCAACTTGAATAGCTGCAATAAAGACAAATCTTTACCCAGAGCTCTTAAAATCTTCAAAAAAAGATCACAACTATCTGATGAAATATATCTCAAGACCAATTTTTCCAGCTATCAAACATGTAGAAAGCACAAAACTAGATATTGCCCAACGTTCATAAAAGCATGATGAAACAAGCAAAATTATACAATATTGAAACTCTTTAGAGTGCAATTGACAACATCTTTCCAAGTTGAAAATGCACATCCACTAGACCCAGCAAGTCCATTCTAAAAATTTGTTTTACAGATGTAGTCATGAAATTGCGTAAAATAATAAAAATAGTTATGCAGCTATCATAATAGCAAACGACTGGAAGCAATCTAACCATCCATCAATGAATAATCAGTGATATAAATAATAGTAGATCCAGACATTGGGCACTATGAAACCATTGAAAAGAATGAGCTCGATTTCTGTTCTGGAATGAAAAGGCAATCAAATTTGAGGAAAGGGAATTCCTGTAAAACCAGTCAGCCTTTTATCTATGTAGTAAACTACTACTTAGTAAACTAGTAAGAAAGCTAAAAAGTTTAAAATGAACTACATCCAGTTTCTTTCATTATAGATACTTTGTTATGGGAATATTGTGCAGCATTTATAAGATCATGACAGGACTAAAATGAAGCCCACTCTTTCTGGAAACCACAAATTTAAATTTGTCACCATTACAGCCTTAGGTAGCTGCCAGGCTTTATTTGACCTTTAATGTAGCATATTATAATTAATTGAGGTAAAAATACAGAGTAATAGTAAATGGGAAGTGTTGCATAGCCAAACCCCAAAGCTACAGATTATAAAAGAATACTAAATTTTGCCTCAAGCAGGAGGCTGTAATAGAAGGCATCCTCTTTAAACTTCAGAAATAAACAACTTGTTATTCTGTTAAGTATGAGTGAATAAAATATCAAAACTTGTATTAACTTATTTTTGAAGCAACTGTTTTAAGACAGGGAGTTGCATTATTTCTCCTTTGGGAGCTATATCTAAGATAGAGCTGAAAGCAACATGTCTTCTAACTTTAAAATGCTCTGTGTATGATTATTTTTTCTTAAGTTCCAGTAGCAATAGAGAGGTAAATTGAATCTAGATATTTGAAAGAATCAAAAAAATTAATGAAGTCCATTATGTATGGTTAAACTTGTTAAGAAAACAGTGTCTTTATTAATGTGTACCCTCCACCATGTGTAGCTCAGTGAGCAGGATTTGAAATATCATTTGCTAATTGTCCATGAGTCCCTGCTCTTCTTACCATGTAATTCTCCATCTTTCTAGGCCTAATACAATCTTATAAATGACAAGTTCTAGAGAGCAGAAAAATGGCATAACATATTATGCACATTTATAGTTATAACTATAATTAAAATTATTTAAAATATAAAATATTTTAAAATATAATATATTAAAAAATATTATAGAAAGAACATAACTCAAAAATCAAAGAAAAAAGATCAGTAGATATTCTACTTCTTTGTAAGTCAACCTTTTGTACTTTTGTTCTATTCTAACATTTTATATATACATCTCCAATTTTGCATAGCTATCATTACAGATTGCATTCATTTTTATTCTCTGTGGAATGTATGTTGACTTGAAATACTTGAATGCTGTGTTGTGCACTATTGTCTCCTAAATATTAACAATTTTAGGGAAACAAATTTATTTAAAAGCTTAAATTTGCTGATAGAGTACATTAAAATGTAGAAAGATAATAAACATTTAGATGAATAACAAAAAGTATTTTAAAGTTTGTAAAAGGTGGTAGAAAATTCTGAATTTTTCTCCTACAAATAATAAAACCCTTAAAACAGAGATTGTAATATATATATATATATATATATATATATATATATATAAGCATGTTTTATTAAGAGAACATATAGGCCACAGAAGGATGAGTATAATGAAATAAATAAGAAATTAGTAAAATGAAAGCCCTTTCCAACTCTAGCACTTTGTTACTACAAAGCCTATACTGAACAAGGTGGTGACCTGGATTGTGCTAAATCTCAAGTCTCTCAGAATTTTACCTAATCTACCTCATTGTAGTAAAGGCCATCTGTGACAGCCCACGGCTACCATCATACTCAGTGGTGAAAAGGTTGACAACTTTTCCTCTAAGATCAGGAACAAGTCAAGGGTCCCACTCTCACCGCTCTTATTCAACACAGTCCTGGAAGTCCTTGCCAGAGCAATCAGACAAAAAATAAATAAATAAAAAAGAAAATAAATAGCATAGAATTTGAAAGAAAGAAGTGATATTATTGCTCTTTGCAGATGACTTAATTTTATGTATAGAAAATCCTAAATATTCCATTAAAAAACTTAGTTGTAATTAACAAATTCAGTAAAGTCGCAAGGTACAAGACTAGCAAACAAAATCAGTAGCATTTACATGTGTTAAAGTGAGAGGTGGGGGTGGGTAGGGCAGGGGAGAGTAATGGGGGAAAATGGGGACAACTGTAATTGCATAACAATAAAAAACCCCAAAGTGTCTGAAAAAGATACAAAAATGATCTCATTTATAATGGCATCAAAACAAGGAAATATGTAGAATAAATTTCACCAAGGATGTGACAGATCTCTAATTATAAGACAGTGATGAAAGAAGGTGCATAAGACCCAAATAAATGTAAAGGTACCCCATGTTCATGGACTGGAAAATGTCCTGCTACCAAAAGCTGTCTATAGATTCAACATAAACTTTATCAAAATTACAGTAGCTGTTTTTTCAGGAGTAGAAAAAACAATCAACTTTATATGGAATCACAAAAGACCCCAAATAGCCAAAGCAACCCTGAGAAAGAACACAGCTGGAAAAATCACACCTCCTGATTTTAAACTACATTTATAAATCCGTAGTAATCAAAACAGTATGGCACTGGCATAAAAACAGATGCATAGATGAGCGGAACAAAGTCGAGAGCCCAGGAGTAAAACCATGCGTACTCAGTCAGCTAGTACTTGACAAGGCAACCAAGAATACTCAGTGGAGCACAGTACTCAACAAATGGTGCTAAAAATTGGATATTCACATAGGAAAGAATAGAACTAGAACCCTATCTTACAACACTCACAAAAAGTAACACAAAGTGTATTAAAGACTTAAACATAACACCTGAAACCATAAAATTCCTAAAAAGAAAACATAAGAAAAAGGCTCTTTGACATAGGTCTTTGCAATATTTTTTTGCACATAACACTTAAAGCACAAGCAACAATAACAACAAATAAACAAGATGGACTACATCAAACTAACAAGCTTGTTCAAAGTAAAAGAAATGATCAACAGAATAAAAGGGCAACCACTGGTATGGGAGAAAACATTCTCAAACCATGTATCTAATGAAGAGCTCAAATTCCAAGTATATAAAGAACATATATAACTAAAAGGCAAAACACAATAAACTTTAAAATGTGCAAATGGAACACATAAAATGGTCAACAGCTACATGAAAAGGTGTTGAGCACCACTAGTCATTAGGGACATGGAAGTCAAAACCCCAATGGGATATTACTTCACACCTGTCAGAATGACTGTCATCCAAAAACAACAACAAGAAATGAGATAACAAAAGCTGCTGAGGATGGAGAAAAAAGAAACCATTGCCTTCTAGGAGAAGAATATTTACTTTGTCAGTGAATCTTTATTAGCTTTTTGTGAGAATACACATACAGTTTAGTTTCTACTTTTCAAACTTCTACCTAAAAGGACTTGTATTAATACTTTGAAAACAGCCCTCCAGGTATAGTAATTGATAAACACATAATTATAATTGTCCTAGCATAGACTAGGTAGAGTAAGGGGACAAGGAGGGTGGAAATGGAGGGATGGCATGGAGGGTGATACATTATATGAGAAAACTAGGGGAGGGACCAACTCATGTATGGCTTGTAGGCCATTGCAACCATGCTAGAATCAAATTTTAAATTCTGAGTGAGGTGAGAAACTATTGGAGGGTTTTGAGAGGAAGATTAAGATAATTTGACATTATTTAAAAGTAGTCACAATGAAGAAAAAGAACTCATGGACGAGAACAACAGTGTGGTGATTGTGGGGTGGAGGGGGACAGGGGGAGGTGGAAGAATATACAGGAGGGATAAACTGTAATGGAAAAATGCAATAAAAATGAACTATTAAGAAAGGGTGTGGCGATTGGGAATGAAGAGACCCTTACAAAGCTGTAATAGTAATTCAGATGTGGTTTGGATTAGAGTAAACTTGAGAGAAGCAATGAGATTTTCAAACATAATTTGTTGATAAATGAAATGTGGAAAATGAAAGAAAAAAGGAATAAAATCAGCTCCAATATATTTGGCCTAAACTGGTAGTCTTAATAAGAGGAGTTTTAATTAATTCATTGATCGGATTTATTTATAAAACACTTTCTTGAGATATGATTGGCATTCAAATGCTGTACACATTAATATACATAACTTGATGAGCTTGGAGAAAAGTATACCTCTTAGAATCCATCATCACAATCTATGCTATAAACGTATCACCTCCAAAAGGTTCTTCCACCTTTATCGTTATTATTATGTGTGATAAGAACACTTAACAAACATCTACCAGTTTTAATGGAGTGCAATGGGTTTAAGAATAGAAGCAGAGGAAGTAGACATTATGAGCAAGGACACTGGTCAAGGAGTTTTGTGAGAAGGAAGGCAGATACAAGAGGTGTTAGCCAGGCAGGGCTAGATTGAGAGAAGGACATTTTAAACTTGTATAGTCATGTATTCTGTTGGTAATAAGTAAAGAGGTAAAAATTAATAATGAAAGAAAGAAGAGAAAATTTTTTACCATGAAGTAATTGAATAGGCAACAGGAATAGAAAAAATGCACAGTGAAGGGATGCCTTTATAAAGTATGGAAAGTTTATCCACTGAACATCAAAATACAGCAGCAATATGAGCACCAATATAGGCAGATCGGTCGATTTGATGTTGAAATATACAGAAGTTTATTGTTTCTGATTTCTTTATTCTCTTCACACAAAAGAGAAATGCGGGGTGTGTTGAAAGTTTGAGGCAAGATTTGTGAAAGAAATGTCTGGAGAAAGGGAATGTGGGACTGGCCTAAATACAGTAGAATCTATGGGACGCACTGAGGGCTCACATAGTCATAAATTTAAGTCGAAGGCAGTTAGTAGGCTTGTGTGTTTTTCTACACCCATGGGAAAAGAGAAGAGAGATGTTAGTATTGAACTCAGATTGAGGGTGTGTTTCAGGGAGTTCTCAGAGAGAGACAGAGGCAATAGTGTTAAGGACAATAACTAAATAAGTCATTGAATCTATAGCAGGAAAGGAGTGGAATAAGAATTTGAGGTTGATGGTAGGCAGCGGAAAAATCAATAGTTAGGATGTAACAATAAGAAATTTTTTTTTTTTGCCTTAACGTATTAGTGTGAGTACAATGGAAGGACAGTAGGTGGTCACTGAATTGTGAGAAGCTTTAAGAATTTGAAGTGAAGTAGCCCTGGCTGGTGTGGCTCAGTGGATTGAGTGCCGGCCTGCAAACCAAATGGTCGCTGGTTTGATTTCCAGTCAGGCTATGTGCCTGGGTTGTGGGCCAGTTGGGGGCATGTGAGAGGCAAACACGCACTGATGTTTCTCTCCCTCTCTTTCTCCTTCCTTTTCCCTCTCTCTAGAAATAAACAAAATCTTTAAAAAAACAATTTGAAGTGTGTGAAAGGAAATTACTAGAAAGGAAAATAAAAGGCCACAGTAATGTTGGGAGAGGAGATTGAGGGTCATGTTATATGGAAAGCCTAAAGATGAAAGAAGCCAGAGAGAGAGAGAGAGAGAGAGAATATGAATTATTAAGAATCAAGGAGGAAGCCAGTCAATATGCAGGAGCTCGATGGGCTAGCAGGCGAATTTGTCTGATATAATGAGCTGCAAAGGAAGATGTGAGGCAGGAGAGCATATCAGTAATATGCAAATGTTAATAAAGACCTAAAGTTCAATTTCCTTGGAGTGAGAGATTATAAAGTTGTACTATTATGTGATACAGTGTTTCCGGAAGACAGCCAGATATCCATTAGAGTAAGAAAGTTAAGAGGCCATTCAGCTAAGACATTAGGATAGAAATAACTTTGCTGAAGCCATATTATGGGTTCTCCGAGGAAAAATTTGAGACATCAGGAGATAGGGTCGGATAAACAGTTTACAGAGATAAATGAAGCATAAGTATCAAATTTTATGTAGTTACTGAGGTTAGCAGAGATATAATGAAGGACAAATCCACCCTGAAAATATCTTAGAAGAGGTCAGTGACCCTCTCAGATGATAGCCTCCTTCCTGAAACTGGTCTCTTGCACAGATTGTGGTGGCCATTTTCATAGTATTTGCTATGGAGAAGGGAGACCCTGCCAACACTTGCAGAGTTCTATTCGTTCCCTTTTCAAACCTGCCAACAGCAAGTGTCAATGCCAAGCAATTAAAATATTTCTCAAAGGCATAAAGTTGTAATATAGTTGCTGTATTTATGGTTTTGTGAGTATTTTGAAATACTTGGCTAAAGAGATTCAATTATTCTTTTTCAAACTGCCAGCAGCAGTGTCAATGCCAAGCAATTAAAATAGTTCACAGAGGCATACTGTTATCATATAGTTGCTGTATTTATGGCTTTGTGAGAATTTTGAAATATTTGGTTAAAGAGTTTCACATATTCTTCTGTTAAACAACAAGTTTTCTTTTAAACATAATTTTATTTGTGCCTTTAAATAATACTATAAAATCTTAAAAATTATAAATGTTCAGGTATTTGCCTGTCTTTTGAGATAATTCAATCAAGTTTTTCTTGGCTACGAAAATGTGGAGCAGTTTCTCTCCTATTTTCATTAATTCCGTATTTCCCTCATCATTAGAATCAGGTATAAATAAATAGGATTATATATAATCTAAAACTAGAAATCCAAAGCTCCTATAGAACTCTGTAATAAAATTAAAACACTTATACAAAATATATAATATATCTACTAGATCAGATATTCTCAAAATGTAGCTCATGGACTACCTCCACCAAAATCATCTAGAGTGTTTATTTAGCATATGGATACTTCCATGACTTAAAGTAGCTCCTGAACCACATTCTCAATGTATGGGGTCCCAAAAGTCAAGAAAGAAAGGAAAAGAGGAAGGAGAGAGAGGGAGAGAGGGAGAGAGGGAGAGAAAGTAAGAAAAGGGTAGCTACTTAGTATAATATACTAAAATGTGACAGCAAGTATAGCTTTACAGAGTAGGTTTTAGAAGACGGGGAGACTATGTATTTAACGGCCATTGGGAAAGATTGCTTTGAGGAGGTAAATAACAAGATTTTTTTTTCATTCTTATTACAGGCTGTGTTCATCAATGCCTTAAACTAGTTTCCCCCCAGAAGGAAGCCTGGGGCCCAGAGACAGAATTCAAGTATAAATAGTTTATTTTCAGGTGAAGAAATATCCAATGGAGAGAACAAAATGACTTTATACTGTCAACTATGCTAGCAGAGATCTGTGTCCCTCAGGCACCTCCCACTGATCTATTGGGTCACTTGTTAGTGTGCGGCAGCAGCCAGGTCGGCAGGCTGTCCTGATCTCTCAATATCACCCCTCCAGGCTTTTGGATTCCCGGACAGCACACGCACACTTCTGTGGCAAGTGCTCCAGCTGTTTCTACAGAACGCTGTGCCCCTGAGGTCAGAGACAGTGAGAGACAAACATGGGTTCCTATTTGTCTTCATGGCTTCCAATCTGCCTCTCTTTCCCTGACTTCAATGAAGCTCCTTTCCCCGATTTCCAGGCCTGCTGACCTAGAACAGTTTCAGGTTCCCCACACAATGCAGAGGCAATAGCCTTCCATAGACTTTCCTACTAGCTCTCATAGTTTTCTAACTTCTAACCTCTATAATAAAGCCTTCATTTTGCATTGCTAATACTAGCCCTATATTAATTTATGAGATGGGGAAGGGAAAAAAACAGTCAAGAGGAAATTTTCAAAGAAGTTGCTGCCAGAGTTAACTGGAGCCCAGTCCCACTAAAGACTGGAAGACAACAGAACAAACAGGATTATTCCATTCTAGCAGAGTGAGAGCAAGGTGTTTATCCACCTACTTCCGTCAATCATTGGTTAACAGCTGCTCTCAAGAAATAACTCTCCATGTTTTCTAATCTGTCCCATCTGTGAGCAAAGCAGGCGTGAATGGTCAGATAAAGCTCTTCAGCCAAGAAACATGATTATGAGCAGATGGAAGTCTGGTGACCTGAACAGAAACGGTGGGGACCAAGAGGAGGTGTAGGTCACTGACAGAATTATTTATGAGAACTTTGTAAGAACTAGGTACTTTATACTCGCAGCAACTTTATAAGGTATTCAGTACCATTTACACTTGCCTTATGCATTAAAAAATGTTTAGACAGCTTAGTCATGCTTAACATTAAACATACAAATTGTATCTTTATGCTAGTAGCAAACAATTGCAAGATAAAATTAAATATTGAATAAATTACATTTTAAGCTGAAAAACATAAAATGCTTATGAAACATTTAGCAAAAGGAATGCAAGACTTCTGCATTGAAAAATACAGAATGCTTTTGAGAGAACTGAAGATCTGAATAAAGTTAGTAATATTGTTAACATGGCATACCTTAACAAACTGATCTATAGATATATTTAACCCCAATCAACTCGCAGAAGGGTTCCTTACAGAAGGACAAAGTGATTCTAAAATTTACATGGGAATGTAAATGTTCTAGAAGAACGAAAACCAGAAAGAGAAGAATAAAATTGGGAACTCGACACCTGATTTCAAGACTTAGTAAAGAGGTAGAGAACTATGAAGCTGAATATATGGTACAAATTAAATGAATGCAATTCATTATACATAATTTATATCAGAATCAAGTTGATAAAATAAAACACCTGTTCAATACTCAGTCAATGGTACTTAGTTAACAAACCAGTCAAATTAGTTTTGGAATAGCAAAACAGCAAAGGTCTTTTGGGAGTGCCTATTGACTTTACCAGGCACAAGCAAAGTCTAATCTATTTAGAATGTAACCGATTTTTGTTTGTTTTAGGTTTGTTTGTTTGTCGTTTTTGCTCTTGATTTGTAGGAGTTTCTTGAATAGTTCAGGTATTAACCCCATTATCAGATGTATGAATTGTAAATATTTGCTTCCATTCTGTAGGCTGCCTTTTGACGGTTGATTGTTTCCTTTATTGTACAGAAGCTTTTTAGTTTCACGTAGTTTGACTTGTCTGTGTTTGCTTCTGCTGCTTGTGCTTTTGGTGTCATATCCAGGAAATCATTGTTAAGGTCCATGTCACAAAGGTTTCCCCTATGTTTTCTTCTAGAAATTTTACAGTTTCAGGTCCCCCGTTTAAGTTGGCAATCCATTTTCAGTTGATTTTTGGACGTGGTGTAAGTTAAGGGTTCAATCGCATTCTTTTGCATGTTGATACCCAGTTTCTTCAACCCTATTTACTAAAGGTACTATCCTTTCCCCATTGTGTATTTTTGGCATAATTGTTCAATGTAGATGACCATCTATATGTGTGTTTATTTCTTTGTTCTCCATACTGCCCTATTGGTAGATATGTTAGTTTTTATGCTAGTAGCATACTGTTTTTATTACCATTGCTTTGTAATATATTTTGAAATCAGGAAGTATGTATCCCCAAGACCATGGTAAGGTATTACCTTATGCCTGTTAGAATAGCTATTATTTAAAAAGTGGTAAAAAAAAATGTTGTTGAGGACGTAAAGAAATCAGGACTCTTTTACATATACTCTTGGTGGAAATGTAAAATAATGTAGCCACTATGGAAAAAAGTATAAAGTTGCAGAAAAAAAATAAAAACAGAAGTAGTATGATCCACCAATCTCACATCTGGTTATCTATCCAAAAGAATTCAAATCCAGGGTCTTGAAGAGATACCTATCTTCCTGTGTTTACCGCAGCATTAGTCATAATAGCTGAGGTATGGAAACAACCTAAGTGTCTATCAGTGGATTAATAAAGAAAATATGGTGTAGACATACAATGTAATCTTTTTCAGCCTTAAAAAGAAGAAAATCCTGCCACATTTGACAACTAGATGAACCTGGAGGATATTGTGCTAAGTGTGCTAAAGAAGCCAGTTACAGAAGAAAAAACCCGGCCAGATTTCACTGATATAAGATCTCTAAAATAATACAACTCTTTTTAGAAGCAGAGAGAAGAATGGTGGTTTCTAGGGTCTCCGGGAGAGAGAAGTTGGTCTAGCGTTTCAGTTATGCAAGATGAATAAGTTCTAGAGATTCGCTGTGCATCATTGTACCTGTGGTTCTCAATACTGCATTGCGCGCTTAAAAATTTGTGAAGCGGGTAGATTTTTTTGTGTTCATACCATCAACAATCAATGAACAAATCTCTTAAAGTCCCATTTAAAAAAAAGAATTAAATCTTATGTTGCTAGTAAAAAGAGTAATAAATACCCAGGTGTAATGATTTACTGTATCAGAGAGAGAGCAAGAAAGAGAGAGAACAAACAAATATCTCTTCAACACCTACCTGAACAATAGCCTGATAAGAAGAAAAGCTATTACATGAATATAAACTGTTACACCAAAGTAACACAATTAAATTGGCTGCACTGATAATTGATACATATGTCATTATAATTATGCATATTACAGTTACCAAAGTTAATAAATACTTGTTAATTGCCAAAGGCAATTTTTTACATTCTGCTTGACAGTAACCTGTAGCTGTGCCAGGACAATATTTGCAGTATAAAAGCTGTGCTACAGAGAGCTGCTGAACACGTCATTTCACTGATGATTGGTTTTCTTCGCTTTATTTTCAAAACCGTCCAGGTAGAAGAAACACCGACTAATACATGCACAGCGCCACAGATAGAGATCTTTACAGATGTTCAGTGTGACATTGACATCCTACTGGTTTTTTTCTAAATAACTGTGTATGATGTCTTATGACTCTAATTTTTTTCAGTATAAGAAAAACAGTCGAGTTTTACATTCTGTTTGAATAGTACTGATTAACTTCTAAAATATTCAACACATTTAAATCAATAATTTCAGATTTTTTTTAGCTTCTGAATTTTAAATTACAGAACTCTGGATGCTTAATTTATTGCATCTTTGGCCTTGTGTTGGCTGTTCTGTTCTGTCACATCATTACTACACATAGTAGTAAAGAACAGATACAATTATACAAAATTACAGATTTTTAACTACTCATATACCCATGATTTAAAAAAATTACATGTAGTTATTAAACATCTACTTTGTACATGGTATGGAGTTCAATTTTAAGAGAGTTAAGACAGTTTCTGCTCCAATGTGGTTCTAGCATCTGTTAGAGTAGTTAGTTAAGGGACTGTAATAAGAAATCAAGACAGAATTATATGTGAAAATGATTTATTTGAGGAAATGCTTTTAAGGAATAATGAGAAGAATTCACAAAAAGGGAGAGCCTTTGGACCAGTATGTACGCCTGTCATTTTTGAAGAAGAGTGGAAAGGAAGTAAGAAAGTTTAAGTAGGAAGAGTCTCAGATTACAACACAGTTTGAACAAAATTTAATCAACAGATGGAGAGTTCATGAGTCAGATTGCCTGTCAAAAGAACCCTGAGTCCTATGAGAAAGGTCTAGAATTAGTCTCTCTACCATGCTCAATCACTGAAAAGAAACCTATAGGAAAAATGGTCCTGGCCCAAATGCCCTTCTGAATTTCCATGGTAATCTTCTGCAGGTATTAGCCAACCGTGGGTTTCACAGTTGATCTAAGCAATATATTTTTATGACCACCACATAGGACATTGTCTTCCCAAGTGCAGCAAGGAGCTCCTAGATGATTCCCACTGACCTCTTTTTCTCAGGCAAAAACTTAGAAATGGGAATGCAAAGTGTAATAGGACGAATGTAGTTTCAATCACTGCAGTTGGTCTTGGGTTACAAAGGGTACTCCTTCTCTCTAGCGAAGAAAATCTAGATCGAATAATTGACAAAGGATCATAACTTTACTGGAGTTACCACCCTCAACGCTTCCTGATTTATCATTCTTCCCTTTTTCTGGTTGTAGGTTGTGTTAGAATTCTCCAGAGAAACAGACCAGTGAATTCATATCTATCTATCTATCTATCTATCTATCTATCTATCTATCTATCTATCTATCTATCACCTATCTATCTATCATCTATCTATCATCTATAATCTATCTATCTATCTATAAATATAGATACAGATAGATATAGATGTTTTATATATTTCCAGACCAAAAGTTACCCAGACACATGACATGAAAAATAGAGACATTTATTGAAGAAGATACAAGATACAAGACACTTTGTACACAGGACAATGATGCCTCTGTGTCCTTCAAATAGGCACCTTGGGACCTCACACAGTCCTCCCAATCACCATCAGCTGCCCTGTCATGTTATTCTGAATCTCTTGATTATCTGAAATCTCTTCCCTTTCAGAGGTGATTTTAGTTTTCAGAAAAGCCAGAAGTCACAGGATGCCAAATCTGGGCTGTAGAGGGGTCTGAGTCCCCTGGATGATTTGATGTTTTACCAAAAAGCTCTGCATGAGAAGTGGTGCCTGAGCAGGTGTGCTGTCATGATAAAGCTGTCAATCACTGGTTACCTGCCCATAGCTGTGACTTTCTGAATCATCCAAATAGTCTCCACAGAGGAATGTTCAAGCTTAACACAAAATTTGATGCATATTTGTTGCTCTACTTTCTCAGTCATTTTGAATGTGACGGCCACATGGTACACATGTTCACTCAATGGTATCTACCACCTCTACTGAGTACTACAGTGAAGTTGGCATTGTTCACGCATGAGCATTCCAGCCTGTGTAAAGAGGGGATTGGTTGGAAGGTGAACCCATTGGAAGCCTACAAAACCTTGAGAAGTTGATTGGTTATTTTGAAAAATCTCTTGGTCCATCCCAAGTCCAGGATAATATAATCCAGCTTAACCAAGAAGCTTGCTCTCTCTCTCTCTCTCTCTCTCAGAAACACTCACTTGCTGCAGTGGGGGAGAGTCATGAGGAGAAAATGGGGACAACTGTAGTTGGACAAAAATAAAAAATAAAAAGAAAAAGGAAAAAAGTGTAACTCTAGGAACAATAATGCTATCCATATGCAAAATAATACCCTGGAATGTGATAATCATTTTTTTAAAATACAAATAAATAAAAAATTGAATTAAAAATTAAAACAAAAGATTTTTTCTTGAAAGTTGGGGCCAAAAATGTGGGTGTACATTATACATGGCAAAGTGCAGTAAACCTGATGTTCTGCAACTTGAGAGCACATTGTGGATTGATATTGCTTGTTGCTTCATTTATCAGTGCCCTTTGAGAATGATTTTGTAAGCTGGATATATATTATATAATATATATATGTGTATATACATATATATAAAACTCTATAATTATCCAACACTTATTTATTGACTATTCACAACTGCATAATGAGTTATTGTGATGTATTTTTGAATCAGGTACTTAATATTTCTTTCATCTGACACCCATAAAAAGAAGTAGATGGTTAGCTATGATGGTTCATTAAGTTCTTTATCCAGAGATCTCAAAAAATATCCATATAAGAATGTTAAAGCAATTTTACCATTCAAGTTATGGGTCCTTAGAATCTTGGATTCACTTTAAATTCTTTTAGAACATTAAGTAGCAGCTGGCTACCTTCTAGCTCTAACATTTTTTGTATTCTCCATGGTTTATTAAATCACATATCCTCTTAGATAGTGCATTTTTCCTTTTTATTCAGCACAAAGGCAATGTTCATGGCCTAAAAACCAAATTCCTTAAATCTAGCTTAGTACTCTCTAAAGAGTCATTTATCTTGGGAGGTATCTTACCCCTTAGCCATATACTTTCTACTTCAGCAGACAAAATTGTTTTCATTGCAAAAGATGAAAGTACAATTGGGCCTAGCAAGACATTTTTCTGTTATCTGTCAAAATTCTGAAAGCAAGCCATAAGTATATTTATTTTGTTTTCTTTTGTCGTCAGTAGGAATTAGGTTCTTTCATGGGATCACAAGTAATACATCCCAGGGACCCACACATAGGAGACTGTGGTGTGGCAAGATGGTTCATTAGTGTGGAAAGTTGCCCCTGGGTTTCAGTGCCCTGTCTCCCTCTGTCCTGCCATGGAAAAATCCGACCATGTCATCAGCAAGGCCAAAACAAAAGCCAGTGTCCAGAGTTTCTGCATCAGCTTAAAGCTCAGTCCTTTGAAGCCCATGCCATCTGCAGCAGCCCAAGTAGTTGCTAGATCTGCATGGTCACATGTTCCCAAGCAAGAGACAACGCAGAATGCATGGGATGAGTGTGTCACAGAAGGCATGAGGGCGTCACTGGGTGGGCGAGAAAAAGAGACAGAGAGAGGTTCTTTGTTCCCCTGGAATTATATTAGCTTTATGTTTGGGACAGTCCATGTGCTTTTTCAAAAGGATCAATCAACTTCTAAAGTTTTCAAGGGCTTTTCATAGATTTATACCCCTTAGTTAGACTGACAGACGTCTATGGTCCAGCACCTTCTCCCATTTACCCCAGCAATCTGGTACCAGAGGGTGAAAGAAGGAGTGTTAATCCTTTTAGTGGAGCAATGCTATTATCCCCTGGGTGTGAAGCTGTAGCTTCCCGGTGAAACAAACAGGGTTATGCTCCCCAGTTTATTAAGCTCAGTATCTAATTCGCTTTGCTCTCTTTCCTTTATTAGTATCTAGTTAACTATTGATGGTAACATTTTCATACTCTAAACAATTATCTCATAGTAGAAGGCTTCCTAGATTTTAATTTTAAAGTCCTATAATATTTTCTAATTATTACAGATTTTGAGCTATATTAATGAGACAGGATTCTTTCTTGTGTGTCTAAATAATCAGTGATATCTTAATTCATTTTTTTCTGAGGGATAGATTCAATATCATATTTAGTCATAATACATTTTGTTTTTTTCAGGAAACATTTTTATAACTTTATTGGGATGTATTTTAAAATTTAAGAATAATACAAGGAACTCTCCTCTACCTTTTACCAGATACGTTAATTGACTCATTGTTCCTTATTTCTGTTTTTTTTTTATGGACCAGTTGACAGTATATAGATATTATACTTTTTATATGCAACAATTTCACTGTTTACTCCTAAAACAACAGTACAATTATCAAAGTAAGATATTAACACTGAAATATTTATATTATCTAGCTTATACTCCATATTTGTTTTGGTTAATTTTAGTGTCAAGTGTACTGGCCATGGGGTGCCCAGATTAAGCATCCTTATTGAGCGTGGCTCTGAGGGTACTTCTGGATGAGATCAGTATTTGAATCAGTGAACTATGAAAAGTAGACTGCCCTCCCCAGTGTGGGTGGGCACTATGCAAACCATTAGTGGCTTGAATAGATAGAACAAGAGGTGGAAGAAGGAAAACGCTCTACTTTCTGCATCACTGCTTGAAATGGGGCATCTGATATCATCTCCTTTGGCTTCCAGGTGACAGGGATTTAAATTATTGGCTCCTCTGATTCTCAGTATATGTACATTTTATTGGTTCTGTTTATTTTCTCTGAAAAACCCTGACTGATACAATATCAAATTTTATCAACTGCCCCAAAGTCCTCCATGACTTCTTTTTCCCCTAATGTAGGAACCAGTTAAAGATCATGCATTGAATATAGTTATGGTTACTTATTGCATTGAAACAGACAATGCAGGGATTGTGGGGGAATGTCATGTAGACGGAGTCAGAGTTCAAACTGCAAAACTGCTTAGTCACTCAAGCAGGGCGAGAGATGAAAGTGCAGAAAGGTCTAGATATTTGACCACAAAATTATTATTAAAGTTTTCTCTTTTCTTTTCTTTTCTTTTCTTTCTTTCTGTCTGTCTGTCTGTCTGTCTGTCTGACTTTCTTTTTCTTGGTAGCACTGTAAATCATGTGTTCATATTTTATTCGAGTTACTATCTTTATTAACATTAATAGTCAAATTGTCCCAGATTTGTTTAGTGGGACTGATGCTAAGGGATGAGTCCCTGTTGGGGATTTGGTCAGGAAAGAATTAAAAACTGGAGCCAGACAAAAAGTTATAGTGGAAAAGTGGTTTTATTGAGCAGAAAGGGCAAGCAAGTAAAGCCACTCCATAGACAGAATGGTGGCCACGCTTCTTGAGAGAAGAGAGACCCCAATCATCTCTAGGGCTGAGCATGTATATATCTGTAGTTTCTATGGGAAATTGCTGGTATGGGGAAATAGAGAGTGGAAAAAAGCTGGGATTAACTTTTCCCTTTACAAGGTATATGTTGTATTATCCCTTTATGGTGTGGGTGAAATAATAAGGTATGGGTGAGTAGCTATTAATCAATTTGGGCAGGAATTGTTGCTCTGGAGGCTCTTTGTGGTCTGCTTGCATCTCAGGTCAGCCGAGTCCTGTGTCAAGCGGCATGTGTCAGGCAACTGACTTCACTTTGTTTGACTATAATTAATTTATATTGTTTTCATGCCCCTCTCCTATATGAAGACTCCTGTGTCTTTACTTCTATACTTATTATTTTTTGAGTACTCCTTTAGCTTCTAGCACAACAAGATATTCTAGGTTCTGCCCTGGCTAGTGTGGCTCAGTGGATTGACTGCCAGCCTGTGTGCCAAAAGTTTGCTGGTTCGATTCCCACTCAGGGCACATGCCTGGGTTTGCAGGCTAGGTCCCCAGTGAGGGGCGCTCAAGAGGCAACCATACATTGATGTTTCTCTCCCTCTCTCCTCCCTCCTTTCCCCTCTCTCTAAAAATAAATAAATCTTTAAAAATGATATTCTTGGATCTCAGACTTGGAATCAGCAAGTTTTCAAAAGATCTCTAGTACCTTTAGAATGTTATTTAGAAATCAACATCTGGGCTCTAAGTATTTTTTCTATGCATTAAATTAAATTTAGTCACACTTCTTGGTGGAAAATAACAATTTTATAGCTAAGGAAATGGAAAAATACAGGTACTTTTCTCAAAGTCATGAAAATATTAAATCACAAATGAAAGAGGTGAATCTCCATCTTCTGATTTTAGGTGGTTGTCATAGTAAATAACAGCTGTTGCCAATGTTGTATACAAGAAAGTTTACCCATTCATTCAAATGGGATGCATTGTGCAGTTAATTGGCACTCTTAGAAGACTAGAGATACAGCAATGGATAAATTGAATAAAAATCCCTGCATTCATGTAACTTATTTTCCAATAAGAGAAGGCAGTCAATAAGAAAGAACATGTTAAGAAGATAGTATATTAGATGGTGAAAATTGCTACAAAGAAAAAAATAGGGAAGGGAATAGAGTATATCTGATGGGATGTCGAATGTAAGAGACGGTGCTACGTTTCTAAACAGACAGGTCCAGAAGGGCAATAAGGTTCCATTTATATTAAGACCTATAGCTGGTAAAGGATATTACTGTATGGATATTCAGGACTAGCGCATTCCAGACAGAGAAAGAACATGTACTAGGCTCTGATGTTGGGACATGCCTTATATATTTGTGAATCAGTAAGGAAACCACTGTGGCTGGAGTAATTTGGAAAACAAAGAGACTGGCAAGACATGAGATTGGAAATGCCTCATTCTTCTCTAAAGAAAAAGAAAATAAATAAGCTTTTACATACATACTAAAATGAAATAGTGATGTGAAAAGCAAATGAGCACTACATTTTGAGCAAAATCTTACAAAAATTATAACAAAAATTGAAAACCAAAAGGAAACTTAAAATAAATCTATTTTAATTATATGAAGACATCGTAGAATGGGCACATGCCCATGTCGATGGTGGTCATTCAATCTAAAGTTTGGCCATGACATTTTTAAGAGAGTAAAAGGGGCAATAGGCAATGTTAGCAACAAAGATTAGAAATTAGTATTAAAACAAACATATAATAGATGATGAAAATTATTAATTTGAAAAACATAATTTTTTGCAAGTTATTATAAAAAGAATACATCTCTATTGGAAGAAATCTCCCAATATACAATAGAATTAAGGAAAAATAATATTAAATGTCTATTATATGCCAACATTTTCTCATATATTTATATATTCTCTCTCTTTCCCTTTCTCTCTCTTATTCACATAACGTGATCAACATGTCCTGGATAAATTTGTAGAGTACAAAAATCTATCTGTACTATTTGTTGTAATAGGATTCAAATAAATTTTAACAGCTAGTATTAAAATTCCTCTTACAAAAGAAGAAAAACTAATCCCTATTAGTAGGTCATTTTGGAGGAGGTAGCATGTCTTTAAGGTGTTTATAAGAAGATAAGAATGCAATTGTATGTTGAACATATATGCATAAAGTGTATTAGAAGTTGGGAGTGAGATGGAGGCCAGAGAAAGGGCAGGATCCTGAAAACGTCATAAGGGGCAAGATCCTGGGGGAAAAGTTGGCTTCTGTGAAATTCCTGTTTGCTGGAACAGTTGCCACAAGACTTTATTACTCAGTTCTAAGAAGTTGGGGGCTTGTGTTTTTGGACACATACATTGTCCAAAAACCCCAGGAAAGTCTGCCAAAAATCTGGGAGGCATAGAGTTGCTTAGGGAGTATTAAGTAAAAGGTACCAGGTTCAAGGTAAGGGCTGCAAGTTTAGCTCTTGCAAAAATGTAGACCAAGATGAGTTTAACTATTCTCCAGAATAATAACTGCTGCCCATAGTTTTCGCAGTAAATCCTTTCTCATAACTTTTCATCTTGGTGAACTGTTTATTTTAATCTTTACCAAATTCATTTATTACACATGTATTATTTATGCACACTAGGCCTCGGGGTACAATATTTATAAATTGATCAGCCTCTTTATTCTTTACATTATATGTTGATGCGGATCCTGGCCTGCAGGATCCAGTGTTGTGGTTGCAATATACAAATACACACAGACTACAGAAATCCTGTGGAGGAAAAGGAACGGCGCGGCCACTCTCTCAAGAGGAAAGCATCCGGACCCCAGCCTTGACAGGCTTTTATTGTTTTTCTAGACCCCTTACATCAAAGATGGTCCTCATTTACTATGAATAGGTTTTTTTGGGGGGTTGTCTTTTACAGACAACAAGGAGAGGATGTCACTGAATACATCAACGGAGGATATTTGCAAAGTAAAGGGAGAAATGGTCGAAATGGGGTTATGCTCTATACCTGGAAGGTCTAGCTCAGATTTTGGGAAGATAAAGATACTCAGTAAACATTTGCTGCCTCAGGGTGAGGGAGTTTCAGCAAGAGCAAGTCTCATAGCAGTCTTGCTCTTACTATGCAGTCCTGATTTCCCACTGGAGAACCTATCCATGGACGTGGGTCCTGCCCTCCAACCTCACTCCCCACTGGCTTTTCCGAGTGGGGGCTGAGCCACATTTCCCATGCGTGGAACAGTTCCCCACAATGTGTGTATGTTTGAGGGATGGAGGAGAGAGGAAGAATTTGGGGTGAGTAAAAAATAGTAAACTATGTTTACATGAAAAATAATAAGAAACAAAATAAGTAATTTGTTGATGTAAAATGCTATCTCATTACATTAATTATCCTTTTTTTTTCTTTCCTGAGCATGGGTTTCCATAAAGCATTTCCTATCCGTAACATTAATTAAATAAAACTCTACTCTCTCTGGTCTCATGTCAGCCTGAAGGTGCCACTCTGGAAGAATATTACATGACCTATATCTTTTTCAAAAATCAAATTAGCAATTGAATTCTCTGAGCTCCTTCAGGAGAAGTAAAGTTCAACTCTGTTCCACTAGAAATTATCTCCTCTTGGAACTTGCTCATATACTAACAATATTGTAACATATTCAAATCTTATTCAAGACTCAGAAGTGCACACCTCTTCTCTCCATCACCTGAAAGCCTTTTTTCCCCTTAGTACAATTTCCTGCCCCCAATTTCTTCAACAATATGTCTAATTTCTTGCCTATTGAACATGAATTTCATTTTATACAAGCTTGCTTTTCACTAAAATCTCTAGTTTTATGGTTGAGATGTTTTATCACTTATATTAAATCATGGACATTATCCATAAATGGAATTAAACCCAGAAGCATACTTATTCAATACTAAGAAGTTGATGAAGCTAATAAAGTAACCTATTTAACATGGCTTTATCTATGCTTGTTTGCCCCTTTTTCCTCATCATTGACTACATGGCGTAGGAACTTAAATTGTTATATTAAATAACTCTTAATGGATTTCATATCTGGTTCTTCATATCTGATTTGCTTTAAGAAGTTGGTTTATATACCAGATTTTGACCAGATATGTTTTTAAAAATCTGTGATTTTAAATGTCATTAACAAAAGATAACAGAGCCCATCAACAGACACTTATTAAATGTTCACTGTAGTCCAGACATTGTTACAAAACATGACAGAATCCATCCCATGTACTCCTGTGTTTTTTCACTATTTTTTTCTATAGAGGACTTGAGGTGACAGCGATTACAGGAAAACATTTATAACAGTGAACATACTGATTCAGGGTTTGCTATGTTCTTGCTACACTCTTTTTAGTTGGGATGATGCTTCTCTTTGTAATGAAGTAAATAATACCTTTTCCTAATGTAGCCAATCTTTACTGTTTTTGTTAGAAATATTGTTTTTACAGAAATAACCTGGAACTGAAGTGTAAGATTCTTGATAAGGTGAGTGTTTGCATCATGCTCAAACTACTACTAGGGTGTCGAGGGTTGTAGAGAGGCTCTGCTCATCATAATCACTTAAGGGATCAGGCTAATGGAAGCTCATTTTTCCGCTTCCAAAACCACCTCAGTATGGGAAGGGAACATAGTGGATCACATTCTGGTTCATAGAGTTTCTTCCTAGAGAAAACACATATCAATTCCACCCCTATTGCATTGGCCTCAGCAATAATATGGTCGTGCTCTTCAAAAGAAGATGAGGAAGGCTATTCCTATAATGTTGCAAAAAGAGAGAGTTAGAAATGCTTGGTGAGCATCTCTATGGACTCTCATCCCCACATGGCTTCTTTTATTGGTATCTGTTGTCGTATTTTATCGTTGTGAATTTCAATAAGACACCTTTAAAATAACATGACCTGTCAAATTACCCAAAAACTTATAGTCAGCATTGATTTTTACAAAAAATTCTATTACTGAAAAATCAGCTGACGGAATGAAATCTAATGCTTTTCATATTTATATTAAACATTAATATTTTGTTGGGGATCAGATTTCTGAATTCAGCTTGATTGGTCTTTTAATTCTTCAACATGTTACTTTCCCTTGAATTATTATATAATATATAGTATTTTACTAACAAAAGACACAAAAATAAAAAATAACTCCCATGCAAAACTCAACATAACAGTCCTACTTCTATTCCCAACATCTGCCTTCTATACTTTTATCATGAACAAGAAATATATTTTTAAAAGATGTAATATTAGCATGGTTTAACTTTCTATTTGTTATATTTCTTCACACATATTACACTAATTTTTTGTTAACATTATGTTTGTAAATTTAATGACATGGTGACACAATATTTTAGCTTTCTCTAAATGTTGCGTGCAAGATTTTATTAGGTAAGTAACACTAAAATAAGTACCATTTAGGCATGATTTTTGTGTTTTCTCTGATTATTTCCTTAGAATAAACTCATAAGGATGGAATCACTGTACAATTCAAAGATGACCAAAATAATATGTTATGGTTTATCCAATTGCATGTACCTATGATTCATAAAACATTACTTGACAGAATAAATCAATTTAATCTTTTGATTTAAATGAGTAAGCTTTTTTATGTCCTGTGTAACCCAAATGTTTCAATTAAAGCATAGGCAGAGGGCATGAATGGACATTTCTTCAAAGAGGACATACAGATAGCAACAGACACATGAAAAGATGCTCAACATCACTAAACATCAGAGAAATACAAATTAAAACCACGATGAGGTATTACCCCACACCTGTCAGAATGACTATTAATAAATAAACAAATAACAAGTATCGATGAGAATGTGGAGAAAAGGGAATCATTGTGCACTGTTGATGGGGAATGTAGATTGATACAGCCACTAAGAAAAACTGTACTGAAGTTTCTTAAAAATTAAAAAATAGAACTAACATATGACCCAGCAAATCCACTTCCAGATACATATCTTAAGAAAACCAAAACCCCAACTCAAAAAGATATATGCACCCTATGTCTGCTGCAGCATTATTTACAATGGCCAAGCTATGGAAGCAACCTAAGTGTCTGTCAATAGGGCAACATATAAAGAAGTTGTTCATATAAGCAACAGAGTATTACTCAGCCATAAAAATGGTGAAATCTTGCCATTTGTGACATATATGGATCTAGAGGATCTATACTAAGTGAAATAAGTCAGACAGAGAAAGACAAATACCATGTAATTTCACTTATATATTGAATCTAAAAAAAATCAAAATAAACAGAACAGACACAAACTCATACACACAGAGAATAAATTGTTAGTTGCCAGATGGGATGGTGGTAGGAGGGATGGGCAAAAAAGGTGAAAGAGATTGAGAAGTACCAATTGTCAGTCATAAAGCAGCTATAATCATAGTCACAGGGATGTAAGCTACAGCATAAGGAATGTAGTCAATAATATTGTAATATTGTAATGTCAGATGGGTACTAGATATGCGGAGTGATCACTTTGTAAGATTTTATATATAAAAATATATACCTACTATGTTATACACTGGAAGCTAATATTTTGTATACCAACTACAATTGAAAATAAAATTTAAAGAATTGTTAGTGGGAAGAATTATTTGGCTTCTTGAATTTTCAAACTTCTTAAATTGTAGCTGTCCATGGTGTCTAAGAGGCTCAAGGCCTCCATAGTAGATTATGAAATTTTAGCTCAGAGGGTATGGAACTCAAATCAATTAGACGTTTTAAGGACCCTGTCATCTTGGACCTATACTTTAGAGAACTCATGCTTGTTTAGTAGTTTACTAAGAATTTAATTAGTGCCCTTTTCTAAAATTACTGTGCTAGTTGCTGATTTGGAGGATAAAATCACTTGAAGCATGGAGTTAACAGTCTAGTCATAAATCAATTAAGACAATAAATAATAAATTAAAATTAATTGTTTTATTTAATTACAGTCATGAGAAATGTCCTGTGAAGATTTATTAAATGCTACCAAAGTGTACTGTAGAAGAAGCTGGCCTGACCAGCGTGAGAGCAGTGATTTCTGCCGTGTGGGGGGAGAAGGGGAGTTTTGCATAAATACAGTTTTAGCTGAGAACTAAAAGGAAACTGGTGTGAATCAAGGGGAAAGGAGGGGAGCAAACTGCATTCCTGAAAAAAGGAAATTGCATGCCAAAGGCCCTCAGGTGAGAAAAAGATATTCACTCATTTGAGGGCAGAAAAAAGGAAAATGTGCCCTGGGTTCGTAAGTTAGAGTCAGCGTGACGCTAATGTAACCGGTGTCTAATGCAATGAATGCCCTTTTTCTTTCCCTGCATGCAGTTCACACACTCTAAAGGAGACTTAACATTACTTCCTTCCCAACCAGGTGCTGTGCCCTCTCTAGACTAAGGGGCTCAGTCCACCTTGGAATTTGATTTTATGCGAACCTCATTTTGCAGTGTTCACATGGAGGCTCATCTTTTCACTTACCTAGATGTCTTAACCACATCCAAGTTCCCATTCATAGTATCCCAGAGGGCTTCCATCATGTCTCACAGTTGATATATTGCCTTTTGCATCTGGCAAACGCAGTTCTTTGCAAACACTGTTTTTTCAGCTAATGCTGGCCAAATTTGTGAGTTGTCATGAGTAACAAGCCTTAGGCATACACAATATGCTTTTGATTATTTCATTAAAGATTTGTGAGCACCATATCTGTGTTAGGCACTATGTTGAGATAGGTTCTGTTCCCTGTAAGTACATAGTGATATCATTGCTCTAAGTAATGGATGAAAGGAATTGCAACTTTGATTATCTCTGGAAGAGCAAGAGAATAGAGGGTGGGGTGGATGTGGACAGAGGTTACTGACCTGTGTTCAAAGGGTGGGGCACTTCACTTTGGTTACTTGACCAGCAACATAAAGATAAGATTCAAATATATGGACTCACTTCTGAGGGCCTTCCTACTTTTCCTGGAGGCAGGCCTGAGTTAAGTGGTCAGTGAGGGACTACAAGATAAGAAAGTAAAGCAAGAGCAGGCTCATTTCCTTATCACTGGGAGATAAGGCCATATCAATATACAAGGCTCTGCTTGTGATCCTACTTTTAGCAAATACTTTTGACACATATTATGTCATTGTTCTAGGAACAAGGGATACATTAGAGAACAAAGAAGATAACAAGTACCAACAATAAAAAGCTTGCATTATAGTAAAAGGAAGTCCTGGATGCGCTAAAATTGTAAGTATCCCAACTCTATTTATTTTATTGTGTAATTGGGCCTGGCCAACATGCACTGCAGAAAATGAAGAATAAACTCCATGAAGGGAATGATGATCCCTGATGATGACTGAGTAACAGGACTCCTTTCTGAGTAGTTGCGACATCGTGAGGTGGTTTCACAGGAAAGCAGACTGGAAGAAAGAAGAGGTACTGAGTTACTTCCTCTTGAGTGAAAAATTTCAAACGTCATTCCCCAGTTGTCACAGTGACTGAAGTTTGGGATTCAAGATAGCTGTTTGGGGCTATTCTTTGTGACCTGAGAGCAACTACAGTAACCACAGAACATATTTTCTGCCCACCTGAGAGGACTATAATTTGCAGGCTTTACTAATCTTTCTATAACAGAAAATAATTTTATCTCAGAAAGGTGGGAAGGGTTTAGTTCTCTGTTTGCTTATTTATTCACCACCAGAAATGCCATAGCATAAGTGAGACATTAAACAAATCTTCTGAATTTGTCACTGCCTGTAGGATGCCTCAGACCTAATATGGCATCAGGTCAAAAAGGTGAATGGTTTTGCCTTCACTGTATAAATCAATGGAAATTGTCAATCTGGGCCACTACATTCAGTATATTAAAACATATATTTCCACCCAATATCTACTCCCCCCTCCATTCAGGCTAGGTCCACAAAACTATTTTAGGAATCACAGATAAAGTGAAATTTATCTGCATTGGGAACAATTAAACTTGAATGTGAGATAGATAGATAAATAGATAGATAGACAAACAGTCAAATAACTAAAATCATCTGATAACGGTATTCAGAGTCATCAGAGCCTTCCCTCTCTAATGGCTAGTTTTATTCAGGTTACTTTAAAAATAGTTGATTGCCCAGGTTGTTATCTGGATTCATATTTGGCTGCTATTTTTTATTTCCTTTGTTCTTTTGAGTTTTACCTCCTGACTTACATCAAGCAAGAACTGACAGCTATTTCTTACCCGCTTATTCTTCCATTCATTTCATATGTATTGTGTATCTCCTTTGCTGTGGGTATTTGAGATATGCCCGTGATGAAAACATGTAGAATCCCTTACCCTCATGAAGCTCTCTATGTTGATTTTTGAGCTGACTAGCAACTTCATATTTTATTTCCTGTCCTGTCCAGAGTGAGGCTTTTACCTCTATGTTTTCTTGCATTTCCCTCTGATTCCTTCCGTCTGTCAATAGTGTCTAGAAAATACTGGCCTGGGCATTTAGATACCTACTTTTTATCTTTATTTAAACAGTCTATGTTGCTTTATCAGGTCCCCTGAATAATTAACCATCTGTACATAGCACAAAATAATTGTTATAATACTGCTGAAAAAAATCAGCAAGAAAATCAACACCTTGTGTCCACATTTTTAAACTTGCTTTATAAAACTGTGTTAGAAAATTTTCCATTCATGTTTTCATTTCTTTTTGAATGCTGTAGCTTTTCTATTTGCCTGAATGACTTCTGATCACACAATGACCTTTCATTGGTAAAAACAAAAAAAGTATTGCTCACTCTCAGAAACATTATTACATACAATTTCAAATTTAAAAAATAATACAATCTTTATAAAAAGCCTATGTTCCAGTTTTATTACTGCAGTACTGTAATCAAATTGTAGTTAGCAGGCAGCAGGGTAATAAAAAGAAAAACAAAAAGAAAAGGAGGCATAAAAGAATATGTAACTATTGATAAATAAAAAAGTAATAATAAAATTATAATTCTAGTTTTAATTGTAGAATTATTATTTTAAGTGAAGAACTGTAATGTAAAATATTTTAATAACATAATTATATTGTTTAAGATTTTATTTACTTATTTATATTTTTTCTTTATTTTTTTATTGTTGCACAAGTACAGTTGTCTCCATTTCCCCACCATCAGCCCCCGCCCCCCGCCCCCCCCCGGCTCCCACCCTTGATCCTACCCCCTTTGGCTTTGTCTATGTGTCCTTTATATATGTTCTTTGATGGCCTTTCCCCTATTTTCCGCCATTATTCCTCTTCCCCCTCCCCTCTGGTTACTGTCAGTTTGTTCTTTATTTCAATGTCTCTGGTTATAGTTTGCTTGCTTGTTTGTTTAGATGATTAGTTTCCACTTATAGGTGACATCATATGGTATTTGTCTTTTACCACCTGGCTTATTTCACTCAGCATAATGCTCCCCAGTTCCATCCATGCTGTTGCAGAGTAGGAGCTCTTTCTTTCTTTCTTTTTGCTGTGCACCAATTCAAAAGAACCTATTCAACCCAATGTTCATAGCAGCGCAATTTACAATAGCCAAGTGCTGGAAGTAACTTAAGTGCCCGTCAGTAAGTGAGTGGTCAAAAAACTGTGGTACTTTTACACAATGGAATATTTATTTATTTTTAGAGAGAGGGGAAGGGAGAGAGAAAAAGAGGGAAAGAAACATCAATGTGTGGTTGCCTTGCATGCTCCCAACTGGGGACCTGGCCTGCAACCCAGGCTTGTGCCCTCACTGGGAATGGAACCAGCGACCCTTTAGTTCTCAGGCCAGTGCTCAATCCACTGAGCCACACCAGGCTACAGTATTTTTTAATTTAAAAATATTAATGAGTTTTTATGTTTAAACATCATGGAGTAAATATCTTCTTTTGTGAGCCTAAATAGTTGTGCTCAATTAAAAATTTATGTCCAATCAAAGTCCCTGACACACACATATACATCTAGGTGTTATACGAGAAACTCCCAGAAACTCAGTACTTCTCACCAATGCAATAAAGAATAACCAGAGGGGAAAAGGGAGGGAGATAACTGGAAAGAAGGGCAAAAGGAAGAATTAGAGATCAACAAGTTTATTAGTGTTAGCAGGGTTTATTAGTGATCTATTCTTTTGGAAGAGAACAGGCCTGGTTAAGATGGGGGTTGGAGGCTGAAAGGCATAGGTCCAAGGTGAAGTAGGGTAAGGGCGGCAAAGGTAAGGGCAAAGGTCTGGGTGGCAAGTGTGTGTGTGGCCAGAGGCCCGGTGACCTGAGGCAGGGCAGCCAGAGAGCCTCCAGAGCCAAGAGAGTCAAGAGCGCCAAGCCCCCAGTCCTTTGTCTTGAGGACTTACCTGAGTGGGTGAGGGTGAGTAAGTTACATATTGATTGACAGGTAAAGGTAGTGCTAGCTTTCCAGGACGGAACGTGAATACACAAAAGTATTAATGGGCTTTTTCCTTTAGGCACTATGGACATTTTAGGGCCTTGGGGTGAAAGCACACTTTCAAAGGCTTTCTTTCCCAGATAATGGGAAAGATATATATCGAATTTCAAGGACTGCTGAGTCAGTGGGCGGGACATGTATCCCTCCTCCTCCCTCCTTTGTTTGCTATCTTTCATACCTAACATAGTTATAAACTGCAAGCAGAGGATGTGTTTTATGATTGTTATTACTGGTAAAGAGTGATTTTAGAAGTTACCAGAAATTTATGATTCTGTGAATTGATGGAGGAAAATATTTCACGTGTTTAGGAGAGGATGACGGTTTTCCTCCCTTGGGTGGACAAATCCATACGGGAAAACCATAATCAGAAAAAAATTTTTGAAATGATCAAACAGGGAATGTGGTAATATGTAGGAAGAAATGAAATAATTTTTTTGATGAAAATCACTTTGATTGAGAGTGGAACACGAAGTTTGTTAATTGATTAACATAAAAGAAAAACATCAAAATGAAGTTAGAGTCATGTAATCAAGGGTAAAGTAGAAAGAATTATAACAGAAACCTGTAAAACATCATTATGCCTCTCTTTTTTCTGTGCAATGCTTCAGAATGTTTAGTAGACTTTCTAAACTCAATGAGAATGAAAATTTTATTAGCAGTTTAACATTATGTTATAATATATAGATTTTAAAGTATGTTACACGTATACACGCACAACGCTAATTTACTAGTCCCTCAGTTTTGTCAATCAAAGAGTATTAGCAATGTAGTTTAAGTATTACCTACATTTATTCTAGGGAGACGGAAATACAGCGGTGCAACAATCCTGAATTGTGAAACCTATTGAAAAAAGGTGACATCTCTTTATTATTTTTTACTATTTTCTGTTAGAAAATGTATTAGCTGAACTTAACCCAAATACCTTTGCCATGGTGAGTTTAAGGTAAGCAAGCACCACTTTTAGAATTCTCCATAGTTAATAGTTGCTGTTACTTCATATTGAGAGTTTATCTCATCCATCAAACTACATTTAAAACATGAGGTTGTGTGGAATTCAGGCAAACTTAAAAAATTCAGAGTATATTCTCTTCTTGTGAGCTATGTAATTTAGTGAAATTCTTTTAATTACTCTGAGTCTATTCCCTTTCTGTATAAGACCTGTCTCACAAGATTTGGGGGGGGGGCTTAAATATGTTAATTTTTATGGCAACACTTTGACCATATTGAAACTGGATAAACATATTTTTAGTAATGTTATAATTAACATATTTCAAAGATATTCTATATTCTGTGTCACTTTCCTGTTCAATAATGAATACTTATCCTCAAAACAAATATATCTTTTTTTAAACTCTCATCAAAAGAGCGGTGAGAAATGATTTGCTGAGGATATTTGTGTATACCAAAAATCTCCATACAATACTTAAAATATCTTCTTACTTGTAAAGATTTATCATTTTTCTTTTAAGTTACTTCTTACCTGTGTCAAGTTATATGCAATATAAAGCTTCAAAACTGAGTATTATATGACCTTGAGGTGAGCCACAAATTGATATAATGTGAAATGAAATATGAATGTTTATATATTTTTATAGTAATAAAATATTTAAAATCATTCTAACAACCACTGAAAAAATTTTAATTATTGTAATAATTTTAGGAAAATATTTGTATGAATCATTCTGTAACATGCTTTACATTTAATATTTCTTATCTGGTAATAAGAGATTTAATACATAGTCCCAGGAGTCAAAATGTTCTGGTCTAGGAGCTGACAAGACCTGAACTTGACCTTTTTCTTGAAACACAAAGAAAGTGTGATTGTTACTTTGAATGTGAGTTAGATAGCAAAGTTAGTCTTCTTATGCATGTACATCTAGTACATATTTTCATTTAAGTCATTCTAAAACTTTCACAATATTTTTGTAAAGAATGTATCTTTTATACCTTTATTAAGAGCATTAGTGGTTGTATTTGGTATTAGATATTTCAATATAGAATATAATTAATTATGGTGCTAATGGTTGATTTTTGGCATTTGATGTTAACAGGAACTTAAATTCTTGAGCATGGTGGAATTATGCTATGAATTATTGCTTGTTGGCCAAAACACTGCATAGAGTTTATAAAAATAACAATTGAAAATAATTAAATTTAATAATTCACAAAAACAAGCTTTGCAACTTAAGAAAATTACTTTATAAAAACAGATATTACATGAGCATAAATTTATGTTATTTTAAATATAATTATAGTTTTGAATTAAATGGAAATTAATATATTTCTTATACTGCACACCAGGATAATGGTTATTATATGAGGATTATCCAAATTTAGTTTAGATTTTTCTGTATGTTTCTCTTCTTTAGTGTAAGAGTTCTATTTACATGAAAATATTACAAAATAATACAATGGTGGCAATCAGTCTACCAGAACCTTATCCCCTCAAAAAAGGACGTTGAATTCATTTCAGTTTTCTTTTGTAATTTCAAATTAAGAAGCACTATGCTTCTATGAGAGCAGTTATTACATTTTAAAATCAACTCAACGAACTGTTTAGAAAATACTTCAATCAACAATTAAATTCAAAATATATCACACAGTTGTAAAGTTGCTTATTTTCCCAGCTGACTTGCAATTTTTAATGCTATGTTTTCTATGAATTTAACAAAAAATAAATAGAATAGTTACTGTTGAAATAAACTCTTATGACAAGAAGTGACAACACATCAGATGACGAAGCCCACATAAATCCAGATGATCTTTAGACATAAGTATCTATTGCATATTGGAATTTAAAGATATTAGTCCTTGTGCACAGTTAATTTCACTAGACAGAATCCCTGAAGAGAAATATTTAAAATAAATGTATGTGTTCAGTAAAAATATGCCCAAACTAACTTTGAAGTGATAAATGAACATGTTAAAAAACGAGATATTTTGGAAAGTTGCGTAAGTGTGTGCACTGATGGTGCCGGCACAACGAGAAAAGGGAGGCTTGTACACACATCTTCGATCACAAAACACTGATAGGCAACTGAATCCTGGTTTCAGTCACTGAGATGCTCTTAGATGCATTATCTCATGGGTCTGAATGATTACATAAATAAATATATCAACTTACCGAGTGCAATAGAATCACGGTTGCTAAACTCACCTCTATTCATCCTTATGGAAGAAGACAGATCCAATGGAAGCACTCCTATATTTCACACAGAAGTGTCGGTTGTCCTGAGGACATTGTCAAGAGTCCATGCACTTTATCCACTCACTCGCCAATGGACATTTAGGTCGTTTGCATAGCTTGGCTATTGTGAACAATGCTGCAGCGAACATGGAAGTTTATATATATCTTCAAAATTCTCATTTTCAATTTTTTGGCTATATACCCAATTGTATGCACATACAAAAACATTTTTAGTCTTAAAAAGTAAGGAAATCTTGCCATATGAGACAACATGAACGAATCTGGAGGATTATGCTAAGTCAAAGAATTTAGTCACAGAAGAAAAACTACTGCATGATTCCACTTATGTAAGTTATCTAAAATAGTCAAACTCTTGGAAGCAGAAAGTAAAATGGTTTCCAGGGGCTGGGGGAGGGGGAAATGGGGACTTTCCCTAAGTTTCAGTTTTACAAAATGAGTACGTTGTAAACATCTGCTGTAAAATATAGCCTCTCTAGTTAACAATGCTATTTTTTGCACTCAAATTTTTGTGAAGAAGATAGACGGCGTGTTAAGTGTTGTTACCACAAGAAAAATAAAAACAACTAAGCACCAAGAGGAGACTTTGGGAGGTGAGGGATGTATTTATTACCTTAATCGTGGTTATGGTTTCTAGTGTAAATGCATATGTCCAAACTCATCAAATTTTATTTATTAAATATGTACAGATTTTTATGTATTAATTATATCTCATTAAAGCTGCTTTATATTTTAATGTAAAAAGATCGCACGTGCTAAAAAACTTGCAAATTACTCCCATTTTTAGATTTGTTGAAGGATAACTATTGTCCTGAAAAATAAAGTAACTTACATAATTTTAAATATATGAGTGAACTTATTTGGAAATCTATAGGACCATAAACACAGACTAACGCACGCTAATGAAAGACATGGATTCATAGGGAAGGAAAAAAATCTAACTTTAGAGAATTAAATTCCTATTTAAAAAATGCAGACTAGTAGAACAACTACATATTCTTAAAGAAAACTTTATGATTACTTTTAAGATACTGATACGGAGAAGTCCAATTGATTTTGAATTTTTTTTCACAAGAAAATTACACGTTTCAACATAACACATTTAAAAAGAATAAAATGTTAGATTTTAAGAACAATTATATCTGACATACAATTTAAAGAAATCAAATTAACCAAATTTGAAGTAATGGTCAGAAGGATGATCTTGACAATGAGTGGCACACATACACACACACACCGATGCACACACACATTTTTAAAAGCACTCATTGCTATGTATTTGTGTCAAATTTATCACTAACAGTTACTGGAAATTAAAAGAAAATATTATTTTTAAACACTTAGGCTTATATGTAAAATCTGATATATATTCATAAAAACAAACTTTAGTTTTTCTTTTAAAAAATGAAATGATATTGTTCAGTAGTTTTAGGTAAATTTGTTCTTTAATATTTTTTCTAATCTCTATTTTCCTTCTAATTGTACAATTTAAAGAAAATGTGACGAGTTATGTTACCAGGTTTCTTATAAATGTCCCAAATCCCTTATATTGCAGCTAAATCTTCCATGTGAGTATCACTTTTCATGGGGGTGATAATCTGAAACCTTTGGGAAATGATGAGAAAGTGTGTAGTGTGCATTCTTCAATTATCTAGAAATGAATGTTTTCTATGGTATATTAAGTTGATTAATTCTGAGAAGATCATGTCAAAATAACTGTCGAGTGTCTCATAAAATAAAAATGTGAATCATTTGGAAGACAAAAAAGTAACAACAATGAGGAAAAATACCCACTTTGTATAATAGGTCATGTAGAATTAATAGAGTCTAAATCTACAGATATTAAAATCTAAGTAAAAGTAAAATACTCTTCATTAAACATATGAACTAGAAAATGTCTTCTAAATGGGCTTCCATAAATGGAGTCCAAGAATGAAAGAGGTTGTTATTAATATTTTTTTCCAGGAAGGTATACGAACTGTCCTGGCCCAAGTGAGAATATAGTTATCCTCGCGCAAATCACACAATGGCTCCAGCTAATTTACATTATGCTGCACAAGACTGTTGTGTGGCACAGTGTCAAGGGGCTCTGCTCACAAACTGCACGGTGTTCTATCCGGCACTTGTCAGAGCACATTCAACACGAATGGGCCCCGAAGGGTTACGCAGACTGACGCATCTGTCCTTATCGCAGCCAGGCACACTTCTGCGGAACTCACGTTGTACTGCGGATTTTATTCTCAAAAACAATACACAGATAAGGGTTATTATTATCTGATTTTGCAAATGATGAACTACTTGCCACAGACAGTGGTGGAGCTGGGATATAAATCTAGGCACTAATGGTTATATTTGCTTCTGTCTTAATATTTTTTGCAGGGTATTTTTTTAGCCATCAGTACAATGACCTAAGGGTATAAAACTTAGGAAATGCATAATGTCTCTCAAATTTTATTCTTTTAAAATAATTTCCATTGTATCTCTGGGAAATATGCATACAAATTATACACAAGTGAATGGGGAACATATCATAAAGTCTAGCTTGAAATGACAGGTTTTGTGAGTTGGAACTTAACCTATGAAAATTTTGTGGTGAAAAGTGAAGAAAAATGAACAAAAGCACATCATACATATTTTCTTAGAATTGCATTTCTCTGTCTTCATATTTCCAGGTTCAGGGAAGAAGAAAAGGGGCCTCAGGTGGACATTGTCACACCTTCTCTCTTTCCGACACAGTCATTTGGGTGGACAAGACTTTGAAATCTCTACCTGATCTGTGTGTGCTCCCATTAAAATACTTCCCTGAAAAAGCATTTTAGATCAATCTGGGTTTAAAACTCAACCCCACGTAAAGTGAAAGGCTTGCTCATAATTACTGAGAGCATGAAGTTTAAAATTCATGTTTTGTATAATTTGTTGACTCTACTTGTTCTCATTATCAGATATAAATGTGAAAGTTATTTCAGGGGAAAAGTAGTTGCACAATAGAAAGATAACCTAGAGGGAAGGGAAGTTTCTAGGTAGAACGCAGCAAATACATGAAATGAGAGTAAATAATTGAAAAAGAGAAGACAGTAAATATAATAAATGATAAAAAAGTAAAATGAGGTACTGTTTGATCTTTATATAGCCCCTAATTATTTCAAATTATAAGTAATGAAAATTGATGCAAAATTTGTGAACTTTGAGAGTGAGAGTGTTAACAATTTGGAACATTGCTATAAATAAGTGCTTACTTCAGAAACCATCATCATCTTATTAAGACTTCAAGCTTAAGAAGAAGTTAAAATTTTATGTACTAACCATACTTCCTTTGCATGAAGTAAGGAACTTTGATAATTTAGAGAACTTTCTCTAATTACTCAATCAAAATAAATACATTATTATTTCTGTTCATACATAAATTCTTTTGTATATAATCAATAAAATAAAGGACAAGTTTCTATTTGTACTTTATGATGTCACCTGGAAATGACAAGGTGCATTTTATCTAACTCTGAACATATTTGTGATGGTCTGGCTTTAATATAGAATAGGTTAAATACCAAAATATCATTCTGAGACCCTGGGGAAACATCCAAGGGTCTTGAGAAGGGTTAGCAGTCCCAGTAATGAATGTGTGGGGCCTTGGGGGCGTGACAGGTATAGGCCACAATAAATCTAAGCAAGCTTGAGGGAGATGCAAATAAGAACGGCTCCTGAAATTGCTTACTGTGGGTTACCTGGCATGGTCTTGGTATGCCGCGAATAAAGAAAACAAGAGTGGCTCCAAATATGAATGTCAAAATAATTATCACAAAGATTAATGTGGGAGTAGCAGGCATCAATTTTGAAGTCTCAACACTGCGTAGTGACTGCCAAGGTGAGTAGCATAACCACCGTTAACGAGAGCCTCTCCAGCAAAGCCAAAGGAGCTTCCCGGCCGGCCCTAAAGTCCCACTGGGGGACCGTGCTGTGTACCAGGAAAACTTCAGAAAGACCACGCTGGCCATGAAATCTAACAATCTGAGCTATTTAGGGCAGGCGTCTTTCTTCAAAATACATTAGCATTTTTGAAGAATAAAATTCTCATTTTTGAATAATGAATCTCACACCAAAATGTAGAAAATTGAGACACAAAATAGAAATAAGAAAGAACGCTGAAAGCACATTCTTCTCAAATAGCCAAGAAATTCAATATTAGTTCTTCCCAAGAGAAATGGAGTAAAAGACCCAATTTACATTTTGTAGATATGTTTTTTTAAAGTCTCTATTTCTTTACAACTAATCTATGTGGATTTTTTAAAATGTACATTTGTAACTACAACAAATAAATCTGAGCGGTAAGTGTCATCACGACCCATTTATTATATGTGCTAAGTATGCCACATACCTGCTTACCTTAAACTTTCAAGAAAAAAATGTATTCAGGTAAGTATTTAAATCTGATAAACCCTCCTCTACTGCATATTGGCTTTAAATTAAAGGAAAACATTATTTTAATAAACAAAAACATTTGGTGTAAGATCTGATATAAAACCAAATACTTAAAAATAGAACAAAGTTGAGGTCTTAGTAGCCCTGGTCTTGTGAGGATACACACGAGTGTGGGGTCTTACAGCTCTCTCCAAATAACTGGGATTCAAAAAGGACTGCTGTGAGTAATATGATTTTTACTATAGTTTTGTGAATATAAATTATTTTTAAATTAATCTTAATTAAAATTTTGAATACATAGTATGAGTAATTTTAGGTAAGCTTTTTTCAATGTGCATTTTCAAGTTAGGTAGCTTAATATACATTTCTAAACATTTTAATATTGTTATTGAATGTTTATTATAAAAACACCACATTTTCTTACATATCTCCATATTCCAGCCATTTCTTTTAGATAAATTACTTCATTCAAATTTTCAATACTGAATTGTATCTCAGGATAGTTATATATCCATCCCTAAGAAGTTTCATCTTTGAAGAATAACATGCTATGTGAGAAGTTAACAGATGGGGCCTCCCTTTCAGATCAATTACTTTACTCAAACCCTTCATGGCCTGTAGTATGACAGAAAATCAAAAATTTATCTGAAGCCTACTATCATATGTTTAAGTGGGGAGAAAAAGGAGAAGAAACACATTTTTCCTGTGTTCTTTTTTTTTTTTTTGACAGAGAGATGAGAGTCAGAAGCACACCCATGACAACAACAGTCGGTGTTGATTAAGGTAAAGCATGGGGCCACCGACAGACTTACTAAATATTTTATTTAACCTAGAGGAAGGGAACAACAACGGGTATAGTGTGGGTTGCAAACAACAACAACAACAACACAGGAATGAGTGAGGTTGCCAGTGTCAACAAACATTAATTATTAGAGATGTTTGATTGACTATACTTTAGATAACGTAAATAGAAGTAGATGGTTTTCATTATGTTTTCTTAGACATCATCACATGAGCCCCCAGTTTGGAAACTACTAAATTACATTAAGACATTACTCTCCAGGCATTAGCAGATTCTTACACACAGCTACTGATTACATACATCTTATTCTAGTTTGTCAGTGTAGGCAACACTGACAGTAAGGCAATGCTAATGAGTAATTTTTGTTTGCAATAGATTAATAACTATGTGTCTTGGTAAGTCCTTGTTTTCTGATGGTTTTGGTGGGTCTTCCTCAGACACAGGGGCATTTCGGATTCAAGCAGTTGTACGTGGCAGTGAGGAGGCGGGGAAAGTGTGGCACACTGGAGGTGGGTTTAGATTCTAATGGCTCACTTCACAGCATTTGGTCTTATTTTTCTTATGGCTTTCCTCCTGAACTCTGTAGGATTTCAATGGATCATTCTTTGTCTGTGTAATGCCTGTCATCTTGTGGATAACTCAAATATATATTTCAATAATACGGTGAAGTGAAGAATGTAAATGATCATGAGGATCACTTTCAGCACAGATAACCTACGATACTAAATGCCTCTTTACACGTAAAAAACAATCTCAACATTTATTGCCTTACTGTGGCAAAAGAAATAATATCAGTCATATATACATATAATACATTATATAAGAAAAGAGAGTTTAAGGACTGACTATACGTTTTCCCACTAGAAACATTTATTTAAATTGTTCAGGTTACACAGAAACGGATTTTTCTGGGAACTCCAATTAAGATACATAAGAGAAGAAACAGTAAGAGCAACAGTGTAGAACTATAGTTTTGTAACAAATTTTCTTCTATGCTCTGCTATGTAATCCTTCCTTTTCTTATTGTGTGATGCTTAAGAGAAAAAATATTTGCAACTCTTAGGGTAATTTCTTCCCTGGTAAGAGTTATAGCCAACAACACCAGCCCAACCCTCTAACCAACTCTTTGATACAGCCTAACATTATTTCTCTACTCTAGCTGGTCTAAAACTTAAGACGGTTCTTCAGTGTTTTGCTTACTGATATACAATTGTTCACATGTATATGAGTATACTTCACAATAGTTTCAATAGAGAATTCCTATTCTACTAATTTGAATTCACATTAATATTACATTCAAAGAGCAGTTTGAAATAACAAATTGAACGAAGTTGCCTGCTGACTGAATGAAAAGAAAATCGTTCCTATGTGGCAAACGTGCTCCATAGTGGTATTAAGTGTAGTTTAACTTACTACATTCAGAGAAATCACGATTCCCAGATTTATCACTGAGCTTTTTTACAGGGTCAGTGGAAAAAGATGATGGACAGTAAAACTAGAGAGAAAGACTGCTGTCACCTGAATGGACCATTCCACACTCACACCATCTGCCTTGGTTACATAGGCAGATTCACTCATAGGATCTCTTCTATCAAATACCAAAACATTTATGTCAAAAGGAGCAATTTAGGTATTTTTTACTAATTACCAAATTAGTTTTTTTATTTTCCACATGGCAAGATATCCTCCTAAATCACCATAATGCCTTTCCATTACAAATAACCTAAATTTGGGGTAGGGGAGCTGCTCACAAATACCTACCAAATTTAAAAAAGTGATTTAGAAGTATGTTTAAGGATGAAATGAGTGTGAGTACAATAAAAAATGTACGTGCTATATAAATGGACAACATATTATTTATTTTATATTTATCCACATACTTCTGGGGAAATCCCTGGAAGAACAATGCTTATACTATTTCTGGTCTCTACAACTTCTCCCATGAATGCTTATCCACTAGTTCCCCCAGTTCTAGGTTAAAAACGAACTAATGAACAGATCTGCTGCAACAGAGCAGACCACATTTAACAAACTGTTTTTTATTTCCGAGCCAACCAAATTTCCTCTCTTGTGCTAAGATAACATCAGGGCTTTAGGGGATGCACAGTGGCAGAAAATTGCACTCTGAGCTCCCCAGAGAATTTATTTCTTATTTAAAGGTCTTCAACTAGAGATTTGGCTTCGCATCAGACGTAAAAATTTACTATCCCCATGAACCAAATTTATTGGCAATATTTCAGTCTTCCTTTCTTCTCTATAACTAGATCATAATCAATATGTATCAAATAGACATAGTCATAAAATTGAATTATACAATACTACCATAGCCCTGTAATATTTCTCAATATTCATTTAGTGCTATTTCTCCAGGATTAAAGATCTTATAAGAATGTTTTGTTTCAAAGAAAACAATCATAACCACATTATTTATATGTAATAGCAGGTAAATAACTATGAATTCATGATTTAAAGAAATAGAGAGATCAGCCAGAAGAACCTACAAATGGATGAAATAAATGTGTTGCAGCTCATATTTTAAGATCTGAATAACACATTTATCTGATAATTAAAATTTATCAAAGAAAATTACTTAAGATATCACTGAAAGCCTGACAATAAAATACTGATTTGAGTTCTTTTATTTCAAGATAATCCTCTTTACATATCCCAAGCGTTCATTCGAAATCTCTGTTTATCAAAGCCTAAAGGCACAAGCGTAAGAAGTGGTCTTTGCGTCAGATTCTGCCCATCACAAGGCTCTCAGAGGTAAAATGCCCAGCAACCTTGCTCTTACAGGTTAGGTTGCCTAGCAACTCCCATCTACCATGCTGAAGCAGTCTGAGTGCATCAGTTCCAAGATCAACTAGCCTGCAGATCAATTACCAAGACATAAAATGAAGACAAAGATGAAAATGTTAGTAAAGTACCCCATGGAGTAACAGAGTTTTTGGATATTGAAGGGCAGAAATCTTGTAAAACACATTTCCTTATGTCCTTTTCTTGCAGAAACACTTGTGCAAAAGAATCAGAAAGAAAACAAAATATCATGACAAAACTCGTCTGTACTGTTGGGCTAAAAGCAAGAACCTGCGATCTTTTTATATTGCATCTTGGGGACCTCTGAAATAATAATGAAAATTTTGTTTTTGTTTTTTTAAGATGCAACTTTCATCTGTTACAGGAGCTTTGAGGATAGGATTTCTGTAATCATTAATGTATGGTTTTAACTAATACATGTCTAAAAAGAAACTACTTAATTTGTGGATTACATAGTTATCTGATCTCTTTGCTTCTTAGGTTTTAAAATTTCTCATTGGAACTACTAACCAGGAGACACGGCCAATTAAGAGAAAGTGAGTTAAGTAAGAACCAATTGCAGCCTAAGTGAGAATGCAGGCTTTATCTATAAAATAAGAAATCTGGAAGAGATGTTCTCCCGGTTCTTTCCAGTGATCTTCCACTCCGCCAGTCACTGTAGTGTCTTATTCACATTCTCTAATAGTAATTGCTGCTCATGCCATTTGTTCGCAAACTGAAAGATGGTAGGCATTTAAAGTAAAAAAAAATCTCACAAACATTTAGTGTTGATTTACATTATTGTAATCACAAAGCTAAATGAATATCAAAGGTATATTAGATACACATATTAGTTTAATCGGGCTACCATAACAACTTAACCCAAACTGTATGGCTTAAAACAAAAGAAATTTATTTTCTTCCAGTGGTTAAAGCCAAAATGCTAAAATCAAGGTGCTCATGACTTTGGTTGCTTCTGAAGACTTTGAGGAATAATATATTTTACGCCTCTCCCCTAACTGCTGGTGGCTCCAGCTATCAGGTATTCATGGGCTTGTCTATTTATCACTTCAATCTCTAGCTCCACCTTCACCTGGCTTCTCACTCTGTGGCTGTGCTTTTCAAATAGCTCTCAGGAGGAATTTCTTGTCATTGGACTTAGTGCCCACCCTGAATCCAGGATGATTTTATCTCAAGACTCTTAACTACATATCCAAATACCCTATTTCCAAACAAGGCCACATTCACAAGTATTGAGAGTTAAGGTTTGAATATATCTTTTTGAGAGTAGATAATTCAACCTAGTATACCATAATTTCCTAAATCTTTTAGCAATTCCAATTTTGGGTACTTATCTGAAGAAATCCAAAACATTAATTTGAAAAGACATGCACCCCTATGTTCACCGCAGCATTATTTACATTAGCCAAGCCATGGAAGCAACCCAAGTGTCCACTGACAGATGCTTAAATAAAGAAGTGGTACATATATACAATGGAATATTACTCAAGCCATAAAAACAAAATGCAATAGACCTAGAGGGTATTATGCTAAGTGAAATAAGTCAGAGAAAGCATATATCATATGATTTGTGAAATCTAAAAAACAAAATAAATAAACAGAACGGGAATAAACTTACAGATGCAGAGAACAAGTTGATGGCTGCCAGGTAAGTGGGGGTCGGGGGAGTGGGTGAAAAGGAAAAAGGCATTAAGAAGTACAAATGCCACTTATGAAAATAGTCGCAGTGATGTAAAGTACAGCATAGGGAAGAGTCAATAACATTGTAATAACATGTATGTCATACGGGACTAGGTTTATTGGGGTGATCTCTTCATAATATATATAAATATGTAATCAGTATGTTTTACACCTGAACTAATATAATATTGTACGTCAACTGTAACTGAAAATTTAAAAACAGTAATGCAAGCAAAGCTGTCAGGCAGTAAGCTTCATATTGACAATAATATGCTAAATAATCTAGTCTTGCTGTGATATTAAACAGAGAAACAGCCTCTGGTTCCCTTATACACTTAGTATATTTTTCTATTATGACTTCAACACAATGCTGGATATCCTGGTTTTAATATCTATGCTTTAGAAACTGATATCTAATACTTAAAAATCTCTAAGAGAACTGTTGTTGAATGCTTGTTTCTGTAAGGTGAATCTTGGTAACACTCTAAAGGTGTCTTTTCCTATGAAGGTAAAGTTAGCCTTGTGGCATATGAAACTCTCCATTGGGAATCAATAATTTTTTGAGTCTACATTTTTATCACTTCTGCTACAATTGATGAAGTGAGGCAAATAAGTAATTATAAAAATCATACCTGCATCTTTTTATACTTTACCTTTGACTCATATCATTTGCCTTACAAATTCATGTGATATATATTGTTTTTGTTGTTCTTTTGGAGGACATTGAAGTATACAGAAGTTATATGAAACTTGCTAAGATATCAAAACCTGTAAATGATTGACAAGATATTTTCTTTTCATTTTTAAATTGGTCAGATATATACTATTTTGCTATCTATTTCAGTTGCTGTGAAATCATTACCAGTTATGATACATCTTGATAGGAATGTGATCACAAATGCAAACATAATACCCATATGTTCTATTATTGAATATATTAAAATTATCTAGGTGATACCTATATTACTTTACAGGTTATTATAAAATTTCATAATTGAATACACATTTTTATAGTTAAATAAAAAATGAAAAACCCTAAACTCATTAATGGATTTAAAAAAAAAATTATTGTTATTCAATTACAGTTGTATGCCTTTTCTCCCCATTCATTAATGGATCTTGTCCGGGATCAACTGGCTCCCAAAATTTCGCCTATACTTTAACAGAGAATCCAAAATACTTCCAGCAATCTTTAGTGAAATATGATATAAGAATATATTGTTGTACACCTTCAGTAATTCTTTGGTAGGTAAAAAGCCTTCTTATTAAATTGCTTTAATTGGTAGATCATTGCAAGCTGGTAAATACAAAGATGGGATGTTAAGATGAAATATTAAAATCTAACACTTACTGGCATGCACTTTGTGTTACTTCTCATGGGATCTTCAGAACTGCTTGCACAGTAGATGGTAGTATCATCTTCACCTTACATATGAGAAAACAAAGACATTGAGGGTTTTTGCATTCTTTCCAAGATGAAACAGCAAGTAAATGACAAACCCAGGTCATAAATTCAGGTAATCCAATTCTAGAACTGTGACTCTTAACCAATATTGCCTCATGGTACAACCACTAAAATTAGCTGAGCACACAGTCACCCCGCATGAGGATTATGTCTCTAACACCCAACTTCACCTTGGATCTTCTTTAGTCCATAAGACTGGCCAAACTGATGAATGTGGAAGTCTTAATTTTATCTTTCTTCTTCTGTTTTGCTCCCTAGAATGTAGAAGCCAGCATCCTGGATTCTGAGAATGGGGCCACATGCCAGAAATGATGGAGCAGAATCTCCATACATCTTTGGACTATATACTCTAGATATTTATAAAAGAGGTAAATAAATTGTTGCATTGTTTAGACCCTATTAATTTGACTTTTTTTTTTTTAGCAGTATACATTAATCTAACCTGACAAAGGCAGGTACATTACCACTTATTCTGAAAATGAGGAAGTCTGAATTAAGAGTTGCAATGACCAAAATTGCTCAGTTGATATATATGCCACTATGTTTAAAGTGAGCTGTCTATAATTCTTGGGGTGTATGTGTGTATGTGTGGTCCTCTGTTTTCCCATTCTACATCAATAAATATGCAAAGGTGAAGAGTAAAAAAAAAAAAAGCATGTTTTCTACTGGATGTGGTAATTTTATATAAAGCATATTTTATTTTCCCTGAATTATCCAGTAAATGTGTCACTTTATTTGGTTTAATGTACTAGACCTAGCATTATTTAGAGAAGCAATGTTTTATATGCATTATTTTTAATAGCTACATCTAAGTCTGAACAAATTCTAGTCCTTACATTTAAAATGAATATTTTATATTTTATTTAAAATAGTTCACACTGTTTCATGTAAGCACAATGTTCCAAATTTTCAGATTTAACATTAACAATGAATTCACTTTTAAATACATTTTACTTATTACTCAAACTTGCAAAAAATTTGATGCTATAGAAATGGAATTTTCAGTGTAATGCCTTAAACATTAATATTCTTTCTTTCCCATGAAAATAAAGAATCAAAACCTTTTTTAGCAAACCCTATAAAATGTCCTCTGTTCATTTTTGCTATAAAAAGCACTATGCAATATTACATTCTGGTCATTCATTCATATGTCATAAGTGTCTTGAAATAGTGCTTTTAGAGAAAAACTGGAACTAGGTTCATTGGTGGGTTCAAATCCAGGCCAAAGCATCTTTGTACCTGATCTACCTTTAAGCCTAGATCACTATGCTGCTGTAATATAAGACTTATACAGCATAAAGCAATAAAAAAAGTCCCCAATATTTTCTGTTGCTATTAATATCATTATGGTATACAGATTAAGAGCATTAAATTACGATCAAATTGACTTGGGTTTATACAAGCTGTCTAGCTCTGTGGTCTTGGGCAAAATATTAAGGCTTTCTAGGCCTTGTTTGTTTGTTTTTTTAATCTGTAAAATATTTATAATAGTGCAATTTATGGAATAGGATTGCCCTGTGTGGGTGAAATAAGAAAATGAATGTAAAGTTTGTAACCCAATGTTTGGGACTTAGTAAGTTCCTGGAAAGAATATTGCCAACGAATGTAAATCAAAAAGAAGAATCCAGAGTCTTGGGAAATAGGAGATTCAAAGTAGGGGGATCTGAAGGGAAAATCTGAGACGATGCAGAAAAGAAAACCCAAGTTCATCAGCTCTACAGCCAATGACCTGAACCACCCACCCTGACTGGAGTCAAAACAGAAGACTTTGGAAAGAGCTCTCCTTGAGGGTGCAATTAGTACAATAACTGTTGTGAAAGCATTTCTATGATGTTTACACTGCTGAGGGAAGTCAGGATGACAACAATATTCTGCTCTTGGGTACAGATGAGGGAGAGGTAAACGCAGATTGACCTTTTTGATGCAGAACTCAAAAAGGAAGGGAGGAGGACTTCACAATGAGCTTGCCTAGAGGAAGCTGTGTAAATGTACCCAGAACTTTCCCTCTGAGTAGCAGAGTTAGTACTTTAAACATTATGATTTTTATTCAAAAGAGAGAGAGAATGTCTTGAGTTACATTGCAAAGCCTGTTAGGTTTCCTGAACCTCAGCAAATGCCAGCATTTGACAAAGCAGGGGGATAAAGAAAGCTACTTTGCTACATAAATAATTAAAATACAATATGATAACTGCTAAAATAACATTTATAAATCACAACAGAAACACCAAAGTGATTAAAGCCAATTGCTTGGGAGAGACAGAGAAACTTTTAAGGTATAGATGCTTTGAGGTTAGGCCTTGGGATAGATAAGTGGGCCAGGCCTCCAGGCAGACAAACAGCATGTGCACAGGCAGAGAGGGGAGAGAGGCAAAGTGAAGAAAGGGCGGGAGTTTTGTGATAATAGAAAGGTGCAAGCTACTAAGAAGAATGTGGTTATTCCCGGTTTTGAAACACTTTGCTCCAGAATAATGAACTTGGCTATAAAACCTGTGAGCAATAAAATGGTTTTACACTAGAAAATGTGATTTTGTAAGCAGGTCTTTTAGAAAGACACTAACTTTGTTGTGTTTCAGTTGCCCTGAGACATACCACGTTGTGAGTTGTAAAACCAAAAAAGATTAAAAATAAAAACAGAATATTTGTTCTATCTCCTAAGCCTGCCATAGAAAATTATCACAAACTTTCTGTCTAAAACAAAAGGAATTTCTTTAAAAAAAATATTTTACTTATGTATTTTTAGAGAGGGGAAGGGAGGGAGAAAGAGAGGGAGAGAAACATCAATGTGTGGTTGCCTCTCGCGCGCCCCCTACTGGGGACATGGCCTGCAATCCAGGCATGTGCCCCGACTGGGAATTGAACTGGCAACCTTTTGATTCACAGGCCCACAATCAGTCCACTGAGCTACACCAGCCAGGGCAGGAATTTATTTTTTCACAACGTTAGAGATTAGATGTCTGGAATCAAGGTGTCCATAGGTCATGTTCCAAGGAAGACTCTAAGGGGGCCCCTCCCCTGCCATTTCCAACCTTGGCCAATGCACAGCAATTTTTGGCATTCTGTGACATGACTCCAACCTCCGGCCAGGTGTTCACATTGCCTTTTCCCCTGTGTCTCTGTCTTTTCTCCTCTTATAAGAACATAAGTCATATTTGATTGGGGACACACCCTGATCCAATATGACTTCACACTAATGTGATTACATCTGTTATGACCCTATTTCCAAATAAGGTCACATTCTGATCTGGGTGGACAAGAACCTGGGGAAATACTATTCAACTCACTACAGTCCACTACCTGTCTCCATCAATGTTCACATTCTTCTTACATGCAAAATGCATGGTCCTCATCCCACAATTCCCAAAAGTCTTAGCTCATTCCAACATTAATTCTAAATCCAAAATCTTATCTAAATACCATCAACTCAAAAAGTTCCAAACCTCATTATCCAAATCAGGTATGCTTACCAAAATCCATTTGCATTGGGTGAAAGTCCAATGTTTGCTAACTGTTATTGTCACTGCAATTATACAAGTTAGTAAGCAAAGTAATGAAACATAAATGCAAGAAAATAAATTTTTGGTGATTTATCTATATGTCCAATTTTTTTAAAAGCTAGACACAAAAGAGTACTTACTGTATGATTCCATTTCTGTGAAGTTCAGAACTGGTAACACTTGTCCATGATGACAAGTCAGGGTGGTGAAAATATTGTGGGGCTCGGGAGGGGGCGGCAGATATTAAACAGAAATATTACCAACTAGCAAGTAGGGTCTTGCTGCCCTCTGCCACCCTCTAGGCAAAAATTCCAGAGGCAGAGGTTTGGTGAAAAAGGAAAGGAATCTTTATTCAAAAGGTACACAATTTTGGAATAACAGCTTTCCAAGTGCATTAGTCACTTAAGCCTATCAATTAAGGCTAAAATCTTTAACTCTTGAGTTCCTCTACCATTCTCCTTGCTAGTTTTTAATTACCTTATTTCTATAAGATTAGTTTACAAATTAAAACAATATAAGATACAAAAGCTACACAATTTTGGAAGAATGGCAGGCTTCTGTATCAGATCTTGTCCCCTATAAGACCCCCAAAGAAAAATAACCCTGCCACCCTCTGCCAGGCCAGCCTGATCCTAGGCTGCTCTTGGAGTTCCTTCTCCCGTTTAAATACTGTCCTTTGGGAAACACAGGCAGCTACATTACAATCATCCAGGCAGCCTCAAGAAAGAGCAAAACAGCCAGTCTCTGACTTCCCTCTGTTTAAATCTTCCAGCCCATAATTCCTTGCACACTGGGGGCATTCAACATCTGTCCTAGACTGTTAATCATTGCCTCAGGGAGCTTCTCCCTATGGCCCTTCCCTTATCCTCCCCAGTGATCTGATCAGATGTCTCTGTATCAGAAGGAATAAGAAACATAAGGGAAACTAAATTCAGGATTGAAGGAAATGTTCTATCCCTTGAGTTGGTTAAGGGTTATAGAGGGATATACATGTGTGAAAATATATCGAGCTGCACATTTAATATTTATGTACTTTATTGAATTTATAATGATAAAAAAGTCAAAAGAACAAAAAGGTGTTTTTTTTCCCCATATGAAAACTTCTGGGAATACTTTAAATAGACTCAATAAATTAGAGATGATTAAAAATTTGTTAAGTAAGCATAGGAGAGACAAGTTTAAAAGACTGTGAGAAAGTTATAATAATCTAAAAATATTTTTCCTTCTAATAATATATTATGTATATGGTTCCTTTTAAGATAACATGGGAATATCATTCAATACAACTTGTCCAAATCAAGTACTGTTTATTGACATTTGAGCATAAGTTTATGTTTTAATGTATTTTAATTTATGTATATATATATATATATATATATGTGCTTTTAAAAGTTATTTCCTACTTGAAGTTTTTATTAACCTATAATCTTTTTGGAATAATAGCATTAAAATGAAAGGGTTTTCAGTGTATATATTAGCACTATATTCCTATATGGATGTGAAAAATGAATCTCGGGATCTAAAATTACTTACGGTTAAGTGACAGGTTTTACACATAGTGGCAGACACTGAATTTTTAAAAACAGGCTCATTGAGGAATAATTGCTATACAAAAAACTGCACATATTTGAATGCACAATAATAAATTTGCACAGATGCAAATACCCATGTTACTATCCCTACCATCAACAGAGCCTAAGCCCTTAATTTTTAGATTTTGTTGCTTTTTTAAAATTGAACTATTAATTACATAATTCAGACAAATGATGTTGCAGGTCTTATTTGGGGAAGTCAGAATTAGAGATAGGATAGAATTTGTATGTCAAATTCTACTTAAATATCCAAACAAATGAAAACTAAAACATGTTATTAAATATATTTATGTAGTAAACCTAGTTAAAAAAACAATGTTTATTTAAAAAGTTATTTGGTGATACTTTTGCAGAAAGAAATCCATGTTAACAAGAAAATATGGAAATGTAAATCTGTGAAGTAAACAAAAAAGGTAAGAATTTACCAAGATGATGAAATCAATCTCAATTTAGAAAAAGCCTGGGTACCGAGTAGACATTTTCAGTTCCTCATTACTACAGGGTATGAAACAGTTTTCAGCAAATAGTGTATCATGCCATCCTTGACCACAAGGGACGAAAGCAAAATTTATGTACTTTGAAAAAAATCAGTATGAAATTGTGTCTAAAAATATGAATTTATTGAAGAAGTCATATCAGCAGCCAGCATTTGTGAAAAGGAAATGAACATTGTACAGGACTTCCTTCACCTTCTCCCAGAAAGAATGTTTTATTTTTCCCCCGAATACATCCTGCAGGCTATCTAAAGATCACTTCCTGTAGGATTTCTAAGATGAAAAAGGCAAAGATCCAAATTTTCACATAGTGTCAATAAGTGTTTGAGGGCTTTTCAAAAGAATGTGTTCCCACTTGGAATATCACATAATTAGGGCTGACACCTTGTTTATTTTGAATGCAATAACCTGAGTAATGTAACAATGAAGGATTCGGGATAATAAGATTTTAGAGGATCATACAGAAGGAAGGCTTAATGTCATCCGACTAAAAATCTGAAAGAATACACTTTTGTTTCATCATTCCATAGAACGTATTTATTCTCAAGGAGTTCGTTTCTAAGTTTATTTATTCTCTTGACCTTGTACACATTCTGTAGCAGTGTAAGTCATGTCACTAGATAATAGTTTCAGTTCTTTTTGCTTTTCAGTTTGATACAAAATTTAATAGGTATTGTTAAATATTTCCTTTGTCGATTCTCCTCTGAATTCAGTAATTCTCTAAGGATCAACACCCGTGAGTGCAAAACGCTTGATAATCCCTCAATAAGAGAACTGTGATCCACTTATTATTGACAAGTATAACAAAAATGGAAAAGGTCTATAGCACTGGTTCTCAGGCCTCAATGTGCATCAGAATCCCTGATGAGCTTCAATGTTAAGTTCTAAAACCCCATCTATTTTCCCTGTTTTCATGAATCATTCCAGGCACCACGGAGGTTAGTGAGGTTCCTCTGAGAAGACAATGATAAAATGAAATTAGAGGTACAAGAGAGGAATTGGAGAAAATGCCTGGTAAAAATGAAGGAGAGGGAGTAAGAAAAGGTAGGGAAAGAATTCAGAACAAGAGGTAAGTGTGACCCCAGTGAGGCAGAGGGGAAGAGAAAGAATACTTAATGAAAAGGTCTCAGAATGCTTTACAGCTCTAAAAATGTGTTGGCAAGCCTGAGACAATGGGCCAAAGTTGCCTTTAAAGGAGTCCTGGATCTTGCAAGAATACCGCTTCTCTAGTATATCCACTCTGCTACTCAGTAGGAGCAGCCTTGTGCAAAAAATAGGGCAGATTCAAAAGGCGAACAGTTGGGACCACCCATTAATTTTGCTTCTGGAGCAGGATCTTGAGTGTCGAACTGTTGTGGCCAATGCAGCGTGTCAAAACACAAATTGCTGGGCTTCATCTTGAAGAGTTTCCTATTTAGTAACTTTGGGGGTTTGGTCAGAGAATTTGTATTCTAAGATGTTGCCTATGCTACTGATTTGGTGTTGACACTATGTAAAATGCTAGTGTATATGTAACAGCCTTTGTTGGTGCACTTTTCTCTTTGGATATCTTGGAGTGGGGAGATAATATATGTGCTGAAATTAACTCTTGATACAAGAAAGCTTCTGCAGCTCTTTATTTGGTAATATATTGAGTAGTTCAGCCAGTGGTAGTTTAGAAAAATGCATAAATGCTGCTAGATAAAACTGTTTTGAAAGCACTTTCTGGTATGAAAGAAAACCTCTGGGACTGTTTTATTGCTTTGTCTTATTACCTCAGCAAAGAAAACCTAAATTTTCTTTGTTACATTTTAATAGTTAATAGCACGTATATTGAAACAATACATTGAAAATTCACAATGCATACAGAAATTTTGGATATGGGGTGAGAATATGGCTGGGGAACGGAGATTTATTTAATTCCCCAAATCTGCTGAAGGTGCCAACTCAAGTCCCAATGCACTGTAACCAAAGCAGGTGGAAAAAAACTAGCTCAAATATTCTCTTGCACTAGGAGCATGCAAATTCCTCCTATTTTCTCATGTAAAGTCAAAATTTGGACAGGAATTACAGGGAGTAATTTGGATAATCAGGTATAATCACTTGCAGTGTCAGGTATTAAGTTCAATCTTGAGTTCATTTTTGTGTATGGCGTTAAGTAGGAGTCTGTCTTCATTCTCTTGCATGTGGCTATACTGTCTTCCCAACACCATTTATTAAAGAGACTCTCCTTTCCCCATTATGTTTTCTTGACACCTTTGTTGAATTTAATTGACTACATATATGGGCATAATAAGTTAACTTAAAAACAACCCCTTATTTGAACTCCTCTCAAAAGAGTATCCTTTGACACACATTTACATGAAGTATAAAGATCCTTTTCAATGTCGAAGGGACAGGAAAGAAGTAACTCTATCTCAGAATTTTAGGAGCCCAGACAGCAAATTACTTTTGTAATATTATGGACTTTACAAGTTTTAATTCCCAAATGTTTTCTCATCTGCAATGGAGGTATTTCATAGGACTCTTTAGAAAAAAAAATAAATATATTTGAGTCATTTAGAAAGCCCTCATATTAGTGGAAATGCTGCATATTATTTATCACAAGGCTTTTCATGAGACCATCTGTTAAACTTTTGATTTGTAACAGGTGCTTTCTTATCGTCTTTGTCTCCATCAAGATGTTTGAAGTATCGGGAAGTAGAACTCACGTTGTGTTAACTTTAGGACAAACCTAGAGAACAATTTTTTTTTTTTTGCTTTTACTAAATTTCTGATTCAAGTGTTTCCACCACAGTATCTTCTGTCTCTACTTGTAGGCTTGTAGTTTCACTCCATTTTTTTTATTCCATCAACATTAACAAATAAACACAAACATGTTCTACACAAATCAATTAAGTAGGATCTAATTAATGGCATTTTTCAAGTATGTCATTTTGTTTTTGGTTATTTTTACTCTTTCTAAAGATCATAAGAAAAATTAGGACTTTGAAATAAGCAAAAGACATTACTAATTATCCTTTCATTGGAATGCCGGAGCTCCTGGGGACTATCTGAACATTTAGAAATATGCATATAAAGTTTTATCTTATTAAGCTATTTTTAAATTGTATAAGATTATATACACACATACACACACACATATATAACTGAAAGCAATGCAAACTAATTCTCTTCTAGAGACAGACATATAAATTCTGGGGGACGTTTAATCGACACCTATCACCAAAGCAAAAGTCAGTTTTGTTTCATTTGGAAATTCATTTGCATATTCCTAATTTACAAATATGTCTGCTATTTAGACTTTACTTAAAATTATTTCTTACATTTTACCAGTTGTCTTTTACCAGTCGTCTCATGAATTAATGAGTTCAATAAAATTTTTTTTTTTTAAGGAAAATTAACATCTTTTTTAAAATATATTTATTGATTATGCTATTACAGTTGTGCTATTCCCCCCCCCACTCCACTCCATCCTGCCCACCCCCTCCCTCCCACATTCCCCCCCCCCATAGTTCATGTCCATGGGTCATACTTATAAGTTCTTTGGCTTCTACATTTCCTACACTATTTTTACCCTCCCCCTGTCTATTTTCCACCTATCATCTATGCTACTTATTCTCTGTACCTTTACCCCTCTCTCCCCCTCCCACTCCCTTATTGACCACCCTCATGTTCTAGTTGTTTGCCTAGTTTGCTCTCGTTTTTGTTTTATGTGTAGTCGTTAATAACTGTGAGTTTGCTGTCATTTTTACTGTTCCTATTTTTGTTCTTCTTTTTCTTAGGTAACTCCCTTTAACATTTCATATAATAAGGGCTTGGTGAAGATGAGCTTCTTTAACTTGACCTTATCTGAGAAGCACTTTATCTTCCCTTCCATTCTAAATGATAGCTTTGCTGGATACAGTAATCTTGGATGTAGGTCCTTGCGTTTAATCTTGGGTAATGTAATTATGATGTGCCTTGGCGTGTTCCTCCTTGGGTCCAGCTTCTTTGGGACTCTCTGAGCTTCCTGGACTTCCCAGAAGTCTATTTCCTTTGCCAGATCGGGGAAGTTCTCCATTATTTGTTCAAATAAGGTTTCAATTTTTTGTTCTTCCTCTTCTCCTTCTGGCACCCCTATAATTCGGATGTTGGAACGTTTCAAGGTGTCCGGGAGGTTCCTAAGCCTCTCCTCATTTTTCCAAGTTCTTGTTTCTTCATTCTTTTCTGGTTGGATGTTTGTTTCTTCCTTCTGGTCCACACCATTGATTTGAGTCCCAGTTTCCTTCTCATCACTATTGGTTCCCTGTACATTTTCCTCTGTTTCTCTTAGCATAGGCTTCATTTTTTCATCTGTTTTTCGAACAGATTCAACCAAGTCTGTGAGCATATTGATAACCAGTGCTTTGAACTGTGCATCCGATAGGTTGGCTATCTCTTCGTCGCTTAGTTGTATTTTTTCAGGAGCTTTGAAGTGTTCTGTCATTTGGGCCATTTTTTTTGTTTGTCTTGGAGCGTCTGTTACTTTAAGGGGCGGAGCCTTAGGTGTTCACCGGGGCGGGGTAATGCTGGTCGCTGCGCTGTGACGCTGTACGTGGGGGAGGGGCCGAGTGGGAGCAATGGCGCCCGCCTCACTCTCCTCCGGATTTCAATCTTCCACTCCGATACCCACAATCAAACTGGGCCACTCTGGTGCTGGTTCCCGAGTAAGTGGGCCTGTGCACACTCTAGGCCCCTGTGGGTCTCTCCAACAACCTCTCCTGTGAGGCTGGGAGTCTCTCCTGCTGCCGCCCCAACCCCCAGGGGCGCTTTCAATCAGAGGTTTGAGGCTTTATTTCCCCGAGCTGGAGCCCTGGGTTGCGCAGCGGTCTGCTTCGCTCCCCGCCGTTCGTCCGGTTTATCTGCGGGCGAATGTGGTGCCGCAAGGTGCTACCCGCCACTCTGCCTGCCCCACTCTCTGCCACTCTGAGTCCGGCCCTCTGGGTTTATCTGTGCAAATGTGGGACCACAGGGTCTGCTAGTGCTCGGACTGCCTGCGCCATTTGTCCCACACTCCGCCAGTCTCAGTCCCGCCACAGCCACGCGAGTCCTCTCCACCCCGGTGCCCGTCTCTGCCCCTCCTACCAGTCTGGATGAATGATTATTTTCTGTTTCCTTGGTGTCAGTCCCCCTTGCTGTTCGACTCTCTGCCAGTTCTGGTTGTGCGAGGAGGTGCAGTGTGTCTACCTACGCCGCCATCTTGGTTCCCCTTCAATAAAATTTTTAACACAGGCTTATTCTATATTTGTATGAGTCATTTCTGTAATTATCCTTTAACAATATTTTTAAGTTAGCATGACTAATTTAAGTAATCATTTGATATTTTTCTCAACTTTTTCATATAAACACTTCAAGAAAATATTTTATATTCTTAAATCAGATGTGATAATTTTAAAAGTTATATTGATAATGGATATTTTCCAATGGAGCACAATTAGATTGTGCTCCAAGGAATGATAAATATTTAGAAGAAATATTATTCTTACAATAACATAATGTGACCTTACTGGTCACTGACAACAATAAGTTACCACAGTGATTAAGTTAGTGATTAACTCAATATTTCTGTTGAAGAAAAAGGTAAGTCAAAATCAACAAAGAATATTTACGCATACAGTGTGGCAAGGGAACCCATCTGCATTGCTTTGGTCTTCTGTAGCAGAGTTTCAGTGGTGTTATAGAGTGGTGTTAAGCAGAGAGTGACCAAGAGAGAGGCTTGGGAAGTCTCTGACTGACATGCAGTTCCATTAAGGTGGGATTGTTGGAAGCGGAGAGATTTTCTACCTGGACTTTAGTACCGTGGAACAACTTGGTTGTCTGCAAGAAGGCAAGCCGGCAGTTTGGGAACATTTCAAGAGAAGAAGCCATGCTCATTATTAAGGACTGAGGGTTTTCTCTGGGTGGCCATATCCTCGAACAAGTTCGGGCCTATGGGAAGCTTTTGGTTATGGCTCTATGGGTTTGCGAGGGGTGCTGCCTTGGAAAGCAACTTCCTTGCACTCATAGGGTTTCTCCTTAAGCCCATTTCCTGTTGTTTGTAAAATTCAGTTAACTGTTAAATAGGCTAGCTTCTGTATTGTTGCTTTGCTATGTACATTACTATTTGCATTTTAATGTATTTATACCCTGTGTCTTCCCAATCAGATATGCCGTTAAACTGCAATTACAGTCTTCTACATTTTATATTACCAAGAGCAGAGATTGAAAGCTCAGCTGCTATGAAGTTAGAAAGTGCCTCCAGTGTGTGCATATGTGTGGTGCTCAATCTATTAAACATATAAAATACAAACTATACATGATTTCTTTGGTTTAGTATGTTGCTTTCTATTTTATTCATTCCAATATTTTGAATGTAACCTTTAGCCCACCCACATTGACACTGCTATTTAAAGCAAACAATTTCATGTGGTTGGAAGTAGGGACTAATTTATAATGCAAGATGTTCTGTTAATCCGTAGGTCTGACATAACCAGTCTTCCAATAATGCCTGGGTCTCTCTGCACAAATGCCTTAGAAAAGTCATAAACTCTGGCAAGAGGAAACGTTGCAGAGAAATGTGGCCTGTGAATTCCAAGGGCTGAAACAGAAATAACCATGAACTGGGAATATTGATTTAGTGCCTACTTGTCATTAAGCAATTGCTTGTAATTGCTGGTGTAGAAGGGCAGGCAGTGACACATTTAAAATTTTCATGTCAGAAACATAAGTACGAGTACTAAGATTTGTCTCAGAAATCACAACATCTGTAGATCATCAATATAAAGAGATAAATACTCAGAAATACTCCACACATGCACTTTCAAAAAAAGGGCACACTGTGCATAGCAGTCTAGAAATTTAATATTCAAAAAAAGAAGGCAGACGTGAAGAGGAAGACATAGGGTCTGTCATGCAAACGTGGAGAGGACTGATATTCTTACATGGGGTAGGGCCGTTACATGGGGTAGTTATTAGCTAGAAAACATAGCTTGCTGAAATACTGAGACTGGCAATGGATTGTCCTAATACTAAAAGCATGTCAGCCAAGGAAATACAGTAAATAAATAGAATAATTTTCTAATTATGTAATAATAAGAACTAATTATGTATATAATATGTAGTAATGTCTGATCATGTAATAACCACTCTATTTTATATTAAATATAATCATACATCAAAGTTTTATCTCCCTAGAATGCACACACAAATTTTGTATACATACTATAATACATATAACTTACGATTGCATTATATATAAATGTATATTATTTACACATATAAATTTACATTATATATACATTATATTACATATAAAATATATCACTCTCTTCTTTACCCAATGTCTACTCCAGTGTTGCTTGCAAAAAGAAAGACGGTAACTTTCAGTCTCTCTAAGCATCACGGACACTATCAGTCCTCTTGATATTGCTTGCAGTGCCTCCAACTCACCATTTATGTTCTAGGCCAAGTCTGGGTGAAAGTGAAAAGGACAAGCATTGGGGGCCAGGAGGAATTAAAGCGGAGTTCTGTAACTCATTAGCTGTATGACAGTGAAATTTTTTACCTACAAAGTAAGGATAGAAAGATCTATATCTTGGGGTTTCTGTGTGAATTGCATAAAATATGTAATGTCTGCAAATATCTGAGCAAAGCGCATGACAGAGGTAGAGTACCTAAGAGATACCAAAATTTTTGCTGTTTACTTCTTGCTGTTGAATAACATTTTTGTATGTTTTCAAGAGCTAATTTGGGTTTAACACTGAGTGATACAGGAAGAAGGTAGTTTAAGCTTTAATCACTCAAAGCATCATAATTTTCCCCAAAGTTTAAAGTGCATACTCTAAACTTCTAGATTCTTTTTCCTATTCTACACAATAATGTTGCCACTTTTCTAAGAACTAAAGAAGGAAAAAACACTACTGATTAGTTGGTACCTCTAGGGCAGTAGGTTCTGTGAAAATATTTCCTTATTTATATTTTTATTTGTTGAAATCTTCAGAGTGGGCAGTAAACTTTTTTTTTACATGTAAGAGAAAAGTTTAGCTCAAAAATATTAAGTGTATTTTAGGCAAATTAGTAAATAAGGGAGCAGTAATTGAAATTTATACTTCTGAAGTTCATGGATTCTGTCAGGGGATTGATTGGACCACAGCTGAAAATGTCATTTCTCACCATTTGCTATTCAAACACTGCCCTATTAAAAGTATCTTCATACCAGAGTCAGTCATTTGCATACTGAACAGAGGGCAGTGGCTATGAATTAATCATATCTAATCTTTCCACGTATTGTGCAGTATGTTTACCGACACCAAATACCTGTTTTTAAAGGACTTCTAGAGATAAGACAATTGTAAAGGTACATAAGAAATTCTTGTCTTCAATACCGAGAAAAAGAAGGAAATTGTGTTAGATTTTCTGTACTCTGAGTCAATTTTACCCCATATGGTTTTCTCACTGTATGGCAAGATCTGGAAGGCTAGGAACTACCGTCTATAGAATCTCAGGCAGTGTTTTCAGTTATAGTGAACCAATTACAGGCAGAATCACAAGAAAGCTTAGAAAGCAGAACTATTTTGTTTCCTGCGGGCAGCCATGGGCTTTCCCAGATATGAGATTTCATGCCAGCTTCTCAGTCTTACCTGGGAATCCCACCTTTTTCAGTATTAGAGATCACTGTGAACCTTTATGAGCAGTTTCCTGACATGGGGCTGAAGCAACTTCCAGATTCCATTCCCAAGGCTGTGAGCTAGTACTGAGATTTTTTTGGACCACTTCTCCAGCTCTTTCCCTTGTCCTGTACCAGTTCATGTCCTGTGTAAAATCTCTCATGCTTAAACATTCTGGAGTGGCTTCTGTTTTCCTGATGGAACTCTGACTGATATAGGAGCAAGACAAGTGGCAAAATAAAGGGATTTTTCCTGGTTAGTTTCCACTTGGAGATTTTACCATGTGTCCAAATACAGGAAGACCCACAACTTTAGAGAAAGAAACACCTAATCATATTTTATTTATCTTGTGGGCATTAACAACTGAGAAATATTCCCTGCTTGCATCCTGAAGTAGGTCTCAAAGTCTCTCCTCACTAGGCAGAAGTATATAAATTTACCATTACCCGCAATGACCTGTTACTAGTGCCACAAAGCCTAGCAGTGTGTTCTAGAGACCCCGTCAATTCCTCAACAGCCCTTTTCTTCAAAACATGGGAAATGTACTTTGCTTTCAACTATGTTACCTCTCTAAAGGCTACACTGGAAATAAAAGTAAAGTAAAACAGAACGGAACAAACAACAAAAAATCCCCCTCACCTTTTAATGCTTGTATTTACTGCCTGTTTTCTTCCTAACCCTTGATTCCCTATTTTAATTTATTATCAACTCTTGACCAACAAATATGATAAAACATGTATTCAAAGAGTACAATACAATTCCATAAGTCCTTACCAAATTATTTATCAAAGTGTCAATGGAAGACATTAATACCAAGAATTGTAAAGTGAAGAAATGACCCATTTTTCCCCAAATCTCCAAACAAGTCATTTTCAAATACTAGAATGTGATGTATTAAGTTGATTAAAGTGAATAGTTTATTTTTTTCTGTTTATTTTTTAAATGAAACCAAACTTTTGGTTGTTGTAGTAGATAATTCTCAGATTTCAATATTTATTTAAAAGATTTATCATCTACTTTTTTATTATAATTGTTACTATTACTATTTGTTACTATTACAGTCACTAATCCAAAGGATCGATATTATTAATCTATTATTAATGGGTTACTGTGGTTCATTTTTAAGCTTGAAACATATATTTTAAAATATAATAGACATTACTTATGCAAATCTAATTCAATAGATTATTTTTATTTTTAAGGTAATCTAATTTAATGTAATTTTTAATTTCTGATTTAATATCATAGAGCTTTGTACTCTTCTCTCCTCACTTTCTGTGAAAAATCAAACAGGTCTGGAACTAGAAAAAAAAGTAGACATCTTATAATTTCTATGTACTTCAAAAGAATAAGTCACTTTGCTACTGAAGCAGCTGATGAAACTTGTCCTTTGGAAAAAATAAACTCTGACAGTTAATGGAACTAATTTACGAGTGAGATGATAAGGAAAATTAATTATTTCATGGATATAGGGAGTCCAAAATGTTTGTGTCATGGAGGTGAACATATAAAATTATTCCATCTTCATATGAGAAAATATCAATTTAAAAATATAATTTTTTACAACAAAAAAAATCATATTCAATTTCCAACAAAAGATATATGGGGGTGGGACAAGAGCAAAATCTACTTGAATCCCCTTTATATATCCAATTATGTAGGCATCGAGGGCTCAGTCATACAAACCTAAAACATTAAAATATCATTCTAGGTATAAGGAAATCAGCACATTGTCTGATCTGAGACAATCCCCAACGAGACATTGATCCCCATCTGTTACTTTCTTGAAACACCTTTGTTAATTGGGTTATAAAATTAATAAACAGTATTAAATTACCAAAAATTTGTACTAAGGACACAGAATATTTTTAAAAATTTTTAATTTATTTATTTTTAGACAGAGGGGAAGGGAGGGAGAGAGCCATCAATGTTTGGTTGCCTCTTGCACACCTCACGCCAGGGAACCTGACCCACAACCCAGGCATATGCCCCAACTGGGAATTGAACCAAGGACCCTTTGGTTCACAGGCCAGCGCTCAATCCAGTGAGCCACACCAGTCGGGGCAGGACACAGAATATTTTTAAGATGGAAAGCCATCGACCTATCTGAAGGAAGCCAAAACATTAATTTGACAGAATATAAGCACCCCTATGTTCATTGTAGCATTATTTACAATCGCCAAGATATGGAAGCAGCCTAAGTGTCCATCAGTAGATGACTAGATAAAACAACTGTGGGACTTTTACACAATGGAATACTACTCAGCCTAAAAAATAGTAGAAAATGGTATGCCTTGTGACAGTATGGATGGTCCTGGAGGACATTTTGCTAAATGAAGTAAGCCAGTCAGAAAACTACAAATACCATACAATTTCATCAATATGTGTAATACAATGAACAAACTGAACTAATAAGCAAAATAGAGACAGACTCATAGATAGAGAGCAGGATGACAGCTAAGGGGTTGGGGAGGTTAGAGGGTGGAGGGACTGAGCAAGAAGGAGAAAGGATGCATGGACATGGACAATAGGGCGGTGATTGCAGGGGTGGGGGAATTATAAGGGACTCAATAGTAATGGTAAAAAATTCAATTAAAAAGTTAAAAAAGTGCAAAATAAGAACTCCTATTCCCAGAAAAAGGAAAAAATGATTTTTCTTGAGAACATGCTATGAATATGTAGTAATTTAGAAAATGAGGTAATTTACTTTTTAGATTTCTTAGTATTTTGCCAACAGGATACTTTTCTCTAATGTGTCTCATAACTTCTCAGATGAAAACCTGTCTACCCATAGTAAGACAGGCTTACCTGAAGTTAATTGGGTCTGACCCTCTCAAAAGATAGCATATCAATAGATCAAAAAATAAATAAAATAAAGTTGAATTAAAAATAGTTTTGAAAAATAAAATAAAATACTTGTTAAAATTTAAAAATAGCTTAAATCATAATAATGTTCAACTCCTGAGTTAATATTTTATTTTTATTTTTTGTATTTAAGCATGTGCAGAGGAGTTGATAAACCTGTAAATCTTTTCTAAATAATTATACATTTACATTTAATTACCTCCCTACCAAAAACTTGTTTCAAAATCTTTTATATGTTATAGAATGTAAGATATTTCTTAGCAGCAAATATCCTCTCTGGAAGTTTCCATTCAAACAATGTTCCAGAACTAATAAATAAAGTGTTTGGTAAATATTCAAGCAAATTGCAGCAAATGACTCCCCTGAGGCACTGTAACGATAGCTGGGATGGCGATTCGAGTTACTGAGAGGTCCCGATTCTGGCAGCACATAGGAGTTACCTGGTGAGCATTAACAAATAAATGTGTGTGCCTTAGCTCAAATCCAATGAACTTTAATGTGTAGGGAATAGGTTCTAGGCATATGTATTGTTAATGAGCTTTTTAAGTGATTCTGATCTGTCTGGTCTATAAACAATATTTGAGAACCACAGGATTCAATTTTTTAAAGGAACATGAATATCAAAAAGCTTTACTCAGGTAAAAAAAAGTATAGAGTGAGTCATATTTGAAGTGCATCCATTATTTATTTATAGAATCCTGACTTTTTAAGATTAACACAAAATTTAGTTTCTTCATTATCATCTGGCTCTCTTTTCGTTGGCAAAGTGATTTGAATGACAAATCTCAGGGGAAACAAGTTTTGCATTTTCATTCTGGCAAATAGATTTTTATTCATATATTCAGTAAAAATTTATTGAGTACATTCTCAGTGCCAGGCATTATTCTCTTGAACTCCCTGACATCCTGGAATCATTACTTCTTAAATTCTAACTTCTAATCCTAAAGGGCACTAAGCCTATACAAAGGGTGATTACTTCATGTAGTCAATCTGGCCCCCAAATCCTATTTTTAATGATATACCATGTGTGGGGGGGAGAAAAGTGCAAGCCCACATCTTTCCTCTCTGAGGAAGTGTTCTGGGACCTACCTGATAACTGCACAGCAGACCACGATGCAAAGAACCAGATGCTTTCAGCTTTCATTCGGTGTTCAGTCTAACTCACTTTAACGAATCTATGAAAAGCATTTCCAGATTCTTTGCCATTAAGAATATTTATGAGAAAAAAATGTCAGCCGTCTGCCAAACACCTGGAGATGTTAACTGCAGTGGGGAGAGCATTGCCAGTGTCTTGGTTTAGTTTCTAAAGAAAACAAATAAACAACAAAGCTGAGGATGTGGGTCATATAACACAAAAGCCGCCCCTTTGTAAATATGATAAGCAACTTCTCACTTAACCTTCAGGGCCCAAATATGCTCCCTGGACAACCTGCATTTAAAAATGGGTATGTGCCATTTAATAAGACTTGGCCTCGTGGGATTTGCGTTTATATGAATATAGCTGTTTCAAGATTTCAGTTGTTATTCACTCAGCTAACAATTTACAGAATAACAGGATTAAACACAAAAACTGCTGAGTTTGCAATTGGTTGAGAAAATAATATTGGAGAGAATTTCTTTGTTTTGCCGACATTCTTTTCACACTTACAATAAGAATCCCACATTGATGGCAAATAGGCTTTAATTCACATGTCAATGTACGACAATTGGCAGCAGCTGCATGAACAACTTATTGAGAAAGATTGTGAAGCCAAGCCCTGAATCAGCAGGAAATAGAACCCTGAGGTTGTAGGTTTGCCTTGTGCCAGTGAATGAGAATGGTGACTCTTGGAATGTGTTTTGCCAACCATGCCTGCAATATCCCATTGTGTTAAGATTATTTTTTTACATCTTGTTGCTATGCCAACATAAGCTTTTGTTGATCAACAATTTTGTTGTATTCATAGTTCAATCACCACTTTAAACTGGCGTAGTGACTGGCCCACAGTATATACCAATAATTGTTTGATGAGTGGTTCTTCTTCACAACTTGGTGGACAACCGGGCACAGACATGAGGAACCATGTGATAGTCATATTTCTGTTATTTCTCCACATAAGATAAAGCCTCTGTATATGCATATTGACTGAAATACCCTTCCATTCACTCCAGTATCCATGTGAATCTAACATTTTGAGTAAAGCAATCAATATAGACTAAAATGGAGATGTGAAAATACTTGGAAGTATTTTAAATAATGTTATTCATTAGAGGTGTGAATACTTAAACTTTGGTATTATTCAATGAGATTGACATGATTAATATCACAGGAAGCACATAATCCAGAATCTCAGTTATCTGTATAAATTAATTAGTATCAAACTATTATAAAAATCATTCAAAATAATGTAATTGAAGATTTAATTAGCTGTCAGTCCCCATTCTTTAACATTGTTTGGCTCATATTTTTAGTTGTATGCTATTAGGTCATCTCTTCCATGAAAACAATTCTGAAATAAGATTTCCTATTGGAAAACAAGAAGATAATTCAGCCTTTCCTTCAGAATACTTGATGGAAATGTATTTTTTATTATAACAACTTAGACAAATTTATTTCAGATTCATAAACCCTATTGAAATCCTGTCTATAATTTTATCTGTAGCTTTTTTACACAGGCAGTGAGTTTTTTTTTTTCCCCCCTCAAGAAAAGGCTTGATGGAAACTCTAGCTCTCTCATCTCACTGGCTGGTACCCACTCAGCTGAGCCAGGACTCCCTTGCTTTTCTCCCCCTTCCTGAGCTTCTAGAGTACCTGGAGTTAGGGGTAGGAGATAATAGCCAAGTGCGAAAGTGGCCATCAGCCTGGGTTTGAATGGCTTCCCAAAAGGGAGTAGAGCAATGTCTAGTATGAGTTTTTTCTTTGGGGTAGGAAGTTTACATATAGCATCCAAAAAACTGATGAAATCCAGCAACATAGGTCTTTACTGGGGAAGGAGCAGACTGTGTGGAGAGGGTTACAATAGAGGTAATGCTGGCGGTCCTTTAGCCTCACCACCACAACAGGATACTCATGGAGAGAGAAGAGGTGATTCCAATATGAGATAGTATGTCTTTAGCACAGGGAGGGGTGGGCTAACTTTTTTTCTGTAACAGGCCAGGTAGTAAATATAGATGGCTTTGTGAACCATGTGGTCTCTGTTGCAGCTACTGCATTTGCCAGCAAAGCAGCCATAGATAATACATAAATGGTTGAGTGGTGCTATATTCTAATACAACTGTGTTTGCAAACATAGGCTACCAATGAATTTGGCCCATGGACCATAATTCGGTGATACCTGCTTTGGCCTATTATTGGAGTTTGAAGACTTGTCAGGGGTCCTACCAAGAGAAAAGCCCTCCAGTGGGCTTTGGGGCTAAGAATAGGAAGGATTAACTCTCATGTTTAAAATATGATTCTGTTTTAAAAGAGTTGACAAGCTCCTTGGGAGAATTCAGCAGATTCAGTTGTACATGGGATAGCCAGATGCAAATTTATAGAAGCAGAAAGTCATACATCTTAAATGAACAGCATAGACAACAAATGCAACAGAAAAAGACAAGCAATCATTTCATAAAAGTGGTCACGGAGGAAAGTAGGCTTAATATTCTCTTACATAACAAACAGAATACATGTCAGTGTAGAAAGTGGAAAAGCCTTTCAAGTGTGAAAAAAAGTGGGAGCAAAGATGTGAAGGTTGAATCTAGGGTACTGAATACCATTACTCCAAGGAGCCATAAAAACGGCTATTTGATATAGCCAGTATTTATAAGGAAATTGTCTTCTAAACTACAGTTATATGTGTAATAGAGTTTGTTAAACTTTTATCTTCAGGCCACGTAGACATACAAAGATATTTCTTTTTCCCTGATGATCTATTCCACAGACACTGTAATTTACAAAAAGCAAAAGAAATAAGTACGAAACCAAGCTTCCATATAATAAATCCACACGGACAATGCTGGCTGTGAAAGTTATCCCTTTTTTTTTTTTTTTTTGTAGTACGTGGGATTTGTAGCCTCCATCCCTTAGGACATCCTGCAAAATAGAGCAATTCAGGACATCCCTTGACAGACTAGCAATGGTAATGAAGTAGAAAAAATAATATGTTTTGCCTCCTGGATGCCTAGATAGATTGCAAAATAAAAACCTGGAGCTACATTAGTTCTTTTATCTGCATTTTCAAGCTGTTCGCATATGGTGGGCTGAATGATATAGATTGGCACATTCACTGCAGTTGTATTGAAACAAGAATAATACTTAGCTATTTGAATATGTTCTCTCAAAACATAATTTTCCACTAGGAAATAAAACAAAAAACATAGCAACAGGATTTTTGGAAAAGAAATAGCAGAGTGAGTTCTAATATGAGCTTTGTTCTATAAACACTCAAGTTCTATGACATCATTAACAAATTCACTAGCAAGTCTTATTTTTCACCCACACTCATTCTAAGTCTATGAATGCATAAGTAGGAAATGTGATTTATCTCAAGGGAAAAGAACTTGTGTAATCCTATTAGAAGTCCGACATCTTCTCCCTAAAGGCTAACAAATATGGAATTGCTCTCAGCCCAAATGTGAGTCAAACTTCAATTTATCTCTCTCCTCCACTCCTCTTACTCCGACTGCTTAATCTTAGAGAAAGAAGGATGCGATCAAAAGAGCCATGTGCATTTCTAGAACTCTTTAACATAATTATTTTTCAACTAAAAAGTAAATTTCAGTCACCTAATTTATGTTACTATTCTTGATAGTTACTTTTTTATTAAATATACATGTGGAAAGAGTACTTCTTGCATATTAAACTTTACTTTTATAAAAATTAAACTAAATGTTAGTTGCACTTACTATGCCAGATATTTTGCTATTGTGAATATATGTTTTCATTGCTTTTCAGTCAATAAGAATTTCTGGGTCTTCTGGTCAGTGTATGTTTAACTCCGAAGGAAGGACAGTGGTTGTAGGATTTCACACTCCTTTGTGAACCATATAGTAAAAGTTCTAGTTGATCTGTATTCTTGCTGCCCATTAGTATTGCTGGCCTTTTAAATTATGATTTTAATTTGTATTTTCCCAGTGACTATGATCTTTTTATTTGAGTACCATTTTTACTTTTGTAAAATACATTTTCAAATTTTTTGATTATGTGTGTTTATCACTTTGATTCATTGAGTTATAAACTTTATGTTTTCTGGATACAAGTAGTTTTCTATCAATCATTGCTATTTTTTATTTTCTTAACAATTACATTTGAAGATATTTTTAATGAATTAAGTTAGCAATCATCTTTCTTATATGACTATTAATTTTGTTTGCTAATCAATGTTTTCCCATCCCAAAGCCATAAAATTGTCCCATATGTCTTTTTCTGGGAGTTTAAAATTTTACCATTATATTATGCTTATGACGAATTTGTAACTATCTGTTGTGTATGGTGAGAAATAGGTTCAAGGCCATTTGTTTCACATGGCCATCTATTATCCCACTATTATTTGTTAAAAAGACTTCCTTTTCTTGATTTAATTACCTTGGCATTGTGCAGTAAATGATTAAGCATGTCCAAGAAAGGTGTGGTCGACCCAGCTCCTAGAGGATAACCTCTAAACCTCTGGAATATCCCACCTGATAATAGTGTCTTTGTTTACCTATGAATCTCGGGCCATGCCAGAAAGTCTATGCTAACAGTTTGTTTTATGGTGGAAGCCTTGTGGGATGCAACATTGTCTGGATTTTGGGAGGTTCTGGAGACCAAGGTCAGCCACACAGGTGGTCTGTCATGTATTCTTCACTGACCCCAGTTACATTCTTGGACATGGAGGCTTAGTTGAGAGTCCGTGTTTGATTATGCTACATTCTAAGAGAAGCTAATTGCTGTCTGCATGACTCGCTTAAGTGGACAATCAGAAGCTTGCACTTGGAACTTTTCAGGACCCATCACTATGTACCTTTTCTCACCGTTGATTTTAACCTATATCATTTCATTGTAATCAGTCCTCATCTTGAATATAACAGCTTTGTTGAGTTCTATATATCCCTCTGGCAAATCATGAAACCTGAGGTTAGTCTTGGGAACATCTCAAAATTAATTGATTATATATGTGGTTAATTGTACTGTATTTTTATTGCATATTTGCTTACTTTTAGCTCACTGTCTTTAGTGTAGCTTTATATTATGTTTTGATGTCACTAACTATGTCCTGTATATTTATAAAAAATTGGGCTATTCTAAGTACTTTGCATTTTTATATACATTTTACAGTCTTTCATTTTCCACTAAATATCCTACTGATATTTTGAATAGAATCATGTTAAATCTAAGACCAATTAAGAGAAAGTAGGGGTCTTTAAAATATTATATATTCTAATTTGTAGACATGGGTATCTGACCATTTATTTAGTCCTCTTTATTTTTCTCATCACTATATTCTCAACTCAGGACTTTTTCAAAATATCTGTCTTTCCATTGCATCTGTTCCCCAGCACAAAAGCTTTAGAACTGTGGGAATATCTCGCTTCTGTTGCCAGGACAATGGAGGAGATCAGTCCTCAGGCTACAGGCCTGAACCACTAACCAGACAAAGCGGGCCTTTGCCCAGATCTGAAATAATTTCTCAATGTCAACAGTTATGGTAGCGCTCCAGTAGCCATTCAATATTAGGAAGGGGATGATGACAGGGAGGGAGAAAGGAAATGAAGAAAGGAAAAGAGTGAACAAGATAATTTCTCTGCTTGATTACTGGAACCTTTTGGAGAACAGAGACTGTGGATTTTATTACTTTGTGTCCCATACAGGGTCCCACTCACGGACATTATAAACTCTCCACAATAATAAAATAAAATCTGGAGCTAAAGTCATTGATGTGTATGACTTTCATTTGTCCCTTATTTACTAGAAACCAGTTTTTAGTATATTCAATATTTAAAAGACAAAAAGGTGCTATATTTACAACTTTGATTCATATAACATTTTAACATTAGTTATAACAACTCTCATAACTTCAAATATATAAAGTTATAGAAAACTGCTTCAAAAACAACTTATAAAGTTTTTAAAACAGTATGTGACTTTCTAGCTTTTACTTAAATGCAAAAAAAGCATGATTTGACTGCCAAAAATACAACTACCCCAAAACATTTTTATATTAATACTTGTGGAAAGCATCACATATTTTCAATTGATTTTTAAAAAATAAAACGATGTATAGTTCTAACATTTTTATATTTTTTTCATGTTTTTAAATATTATAACACATTTTTCCTTTATTCTGCAGCAAAATTATTATTTACCTTTTTATTACTTGGGGTATTTTTCATGGATAAAGTCAAATCCTGTGAACTATAAATTATCAGTCCTTTAACAGACTTGATTCCTTTTCCTAAGATGTGATACCTTATTAATTTAAGGGTGGTAATAAAAGTCAAACTAGTTCTACTTAGTAAATGCCAAATCAATATCAAATTTATGATATTTTCTGTGCTCTTAACTTGTACATAGGTGAAACGATTAATGAACAAACCATTTATGAAAAATGTTAGCAAACAGAAGACTATAGGAAAATATCATTTAGTAGAAGTTATTAACTTTCCCTCGTTGTTTGTTTTTGAATAACAGAAATACGGAGGAAAGAATTGTATGATGTATTTTTACGTGTGTTTGCTATTTTTATTGACTTCTGGAAACCTAATTATCAATGATCATATTAAATGTGAAGATCTTTATATCACAGAGTAATGACCATTTGGGAGAATGTAGCAGGGATGAGACACTAAAAAATCAGGTGGAGAAAATTACTAGGCCTTCCGAAGTCATTCACTTTATTCCTCAACCACCTCAAAATGATGCTGTTGAATCATTCATGGAGTAACTGTGGTCCCAGATAAAGAGGCTGTGCATAGGCTCCAATGCCTGGACCCTACCTACGAAGGTGGCTTAGTGACTGTTGTTACCATGGCCAGGAACAGAGACAAACCTAAATTCTAAAGACAGTGTGATCACTACAGGAAGTGAATTGGCCACTTGATGGTAAATTGACTTCACTTGATCCCTTCCACTATAGAAAAGGCTGAAATTCATATTGACTGATATAGACACACAATCCAACTATGAGCTTGCTTTTCCTGCCCAAATCATTATGACCAGGACCACCATCAAAGGGATTAGAGAATTTTTGATGGATCAGCATGGGATCCCATTTAGCGACATATCAAGTCAAGGGAACACCCCTCTCCCCCGACAAAATAGCAAGAACTCTGCAGGAATGGGCAGATGATCACAGGGTTTACTGGTCATACTGCATATCTACAACCTGGTTCCACCAATGTTAAAAATGTATCAAAATGCCTGTCGGAGGCAAAGCTGAAGCACCAGTTTGAAGTCAACACTTGGCTAGGGTGATTTGCTGTCTGTAAGGATTCAGTAACAACTTAAATCAGTAAATGTTATGTGGTGCTGTGTCTCCAAAAGATATAATATGCAGTATAAGAGTGGCCCCACTTACCCTAAATCCCAAAGATTTATTTGGGGAGTTTGTGCTTTCGGTTTCTGCCGCTCTGTGTTCTGTAGGTTTCTAGATCCTGTTTCCCAAAAGGGAAATAGTTCTTTCAGGAAGGAAACAAAGGAGCTATTGAACCATCAGCTCTACAGCTTTGGCTTCCACACTTGGGAATTTGGTGCCAAGGAGCCAGCAGGCAAGAACAGGAGTTATTCTCTCAGCAGAGATATAGGGCTGCAATATACACTATAGGAATAATATGTGTTGGCACCCAGGGGACTCACTTGGATGCCTCTTGGTATGCGCTTGTTCAATTTTTATGGTAAATGATGAGAGAAGCAAGTATGACTTGAACAAGTTATGGTGTCAAAGAGTTTGAGCTCTTAATGGATAACTCTGGGGCTTGCCACCACACAAGCCACAAAACCACCACTTAGTGTTGCTGAGTATACAGCAGAGGGAGGTGATGAGTATCACTTGTGTATCAAATATCGGCCACCGTGAAAGGGTCTGCATTTTCTCTCTATCTTTGATATTCAATGGTTCTTTCAGGCAAGGAGGCCCATGGAGTATCAAAGGAACTGTTTCCAGAAGTAGATATAAATGATTCAGAAGGTTTACTGGGGTAGACACTGGAATATACTGCCCATAATCTCTTCTTCAGGAATGAACCATTTGTAATCCCAGCTGCAGAAAATGCATCGAAGCAAACTTTAGCACTTAGTCCACTTTAAATGTTGCCTCAATTGAAGAAAGATTCCTTATCCAAGGACATATCCCTATTGGGAAGTGTGCATCCAATGAGTATTTGATGTGGGAATATAAAGTTCTGGCTCCTCGCCCCAAATCAGGATAACTCTGAAAAGTCATCTCAGCTTTAGAGCTCTGTGTAGAATGAACAGAGTCCTCCGGGGAAAAGTGCACTGTAGTCCAACTTCTTTCCTGCCCAGTTTTGCTTCTCTTCCCTGCCTCAAGTGTTATTCCAAAGGTGTTCCCTAGTAAAATTCCTGTTCACCAGGCTCCATCTCAGACTCCGCTTCTCAAAGAATCCCAACACAAAATATGATCTTATGAATGCTAAAATACTAGTGGAAAATAATGCCATTTAAAAAATATTATTCATTTGATTTCTTTTTATGAGCAGTACAAAAATATCATAAATAAAAATCTAAAATATGCATTTTGATTTATATGTGTGGTATCTGAATTAATTAAAATGCTTAATTAAACCAAGACTCTAATTTAAATAAACTTTGAAAGATATTCTGTAGTAACTATGGAAGCTATAAGTCTACAGTTAGAATGAAAATCCACTTTAGCACTGGCTGATTTATTTATTCATTCATTCTATTAAATGGTGTAAGTATTTTATGAAAAACAGCATGTTATAATTAAATATATCAAATAGTTTATAGAAGTTAGTTTTACAATAACATTTTATTGAGAAAATCTGATGGCTATTAATAGTAAAAGGTAAATAATTTAGAAATAACTTCCTAAAATGTGAGATAGTAAATAACATTGTATAGCAATTACTAATCTGGCTTTGTTATAATTGCTTTACTATTTTACAATGAGTCTAATTAAAGTAAAATTTAAATTGATTTATTCTAATTAAAGTGAGTCCTGTGTAGTATTTCATTTTACTCGGCCTTTACCCTTTGCAACCGCATGGATGGACCTGGAGAACATTATGCTAAGTGAAAGGAGCCAGTCAGAGAAAGACAAATACCATATAATTTCACTCATATGTGGAATCTAATGAACAAGCTGTACTAAGAAGCAAAATAGAGACAGACTAAAAGACAGAGGGCAGGATGACGACTAAGGGTGGGGGGAGGTTAGGGAGTGGAAGGACTGAGCAGAAAGGATTCACGACATGGAGAACAGCGTAGTGATTGTGGCAGGGAGGAGATGGGGTGGAGGTGTAAGAAGGTGTAAAAGGTAACGGAAAAATACTGCAAAAGAAAAGAAAAAGAAAGTGATACCTGTGTAAACATTTTTGAAGTAATGTGGTCTTTCAAGTGTGCTCCATAAAATAAAAGTTGCATAACATATTCTACTATTTAAAAAAGAGATAAAAGCTTCTGTAGTCAAAGAAGTTTTGAAATAAGAGAATATTAAATCACATTCTTGGATAATCACAGTTCACATTAATATATTAGCTCATTTAAAGAAGAAACCAATAAAATATTTTTAACTGCTACCTAAGGTTTTAAAAATTTAGTCAATATTAATTCAATCACTTGGGATCATCTATTTATAGGTTTAAAAATAATGAAATATATTTTGGGAAATACTTGTTCAAAGATACCCTCTAATTATTCTTTTTTTTCCCCTCTAATTTTATTATTGTTCAAGTACAGTTCTCTGCCTTTTCCCCCCACCTCAGCCTAACCCCCAGTCCTCCCCACCTCCCTCCTAGTTCTATCCGCCCCATTATTGTCCATGTGTCCTTTGTAATTGTTCCTACAAACCCTTCACCCTTTCCCCTGAAATTCCCTTCCCCTCTCCCCTCTGGTCCAATTGTTCTTATTCAACTAATGTTTAGTGAACACCTAATATGTACAAGGAACATAGCCTATGTAAAAGGCTATGGATTTTCATAGCCTTTTGTAGCCTATGAAAATTGGCTACAAAAAATATAAGAGAAACATAGTCTTGGCTCATCTGGACCTTGATTCAATGGGAGAAAATGATATAAATAATAAAGTAAAATAATTACAGTAGGTGCTAAATAATGTTAAGAAAATTAACAACAGATCTATTCAATTATAATGAGATGGCAAAATAATAAAGATGGCTTAAATTGTAATTCCAACCTTCATTTACTTACTTGGTATACCTGCTTTCATAACATGAAATGAAATAAACTTTCAGAATTGTAATGAGCATTCAGTTATTTAATTTTATTTAGACCGAGTATTTTTTAAAGTCTTATTTGTGAATTCTTCACTTGTAAGCATAAAACAAAATATGCTACTTCAATATATGAAGAGAAGAAAGTAATTCCAAGGATATGTATAACATGCACAATCAATCATTTCTAGTTGAAAAGATATTTAATTTTTTTTCTTTGCTCCCGGAAGTTTATTCTATGATGATGCTATTAGGCTTCAGTTTGGCATTGGTGAAGTATGAAATTTAATGCTCAGTCATTTGTCCTTCCACAATGCATATCTGCCAAACCTGTAGAATTCAGTGTTGAATGAAGCCATCTCCTTTAGAAGCTGACATGCTTCCTCCTTCTCAATAATGAGAACTCTACTGTATCATGTTTTTTTACTTATGCAGTCCAAAGCTCAATCAGATTTAAAGCCCAATTTTAACAGTGCTGTTAATTCCTCTGAATAAAATTGTACATTATCAATTTTCACTGATATTGCTTCTCTAGCTGCTTTAGTTTTCAATTATGAGATATTTCAATGATATAGAAATGCAGAGAAAATACATAACCAACTGATATGATTCAACAGATACCAATTTTTTTCCTACTTAATTATTTTCCTAATGTCAGAGAAAAAAAATTTATATACATCTCCGCAGCTGCATTTTGTCCTTCTCACACCTTCTGCAGCAGCAAACAGTATTTTGAAGTTGACGTGCATTGTCGAACTCTACAGACATCACCAGACAACCTCTTGGCAACCTCTTGATAAAGCAGCATTCACTTTATTTGAACTCACTGAGCTAGGGAGAACATTACCTTTACAGAATGTATTTGTGTGGGCCTTAGAGTCAGGGTTCCAGTGGTTTATAATTTATCTTTTAAGGTAGAACATGTACTGCAGTTGATAAAAAGTTTGTGATTCAAGACTTTAGGAGAAGAATACAGTAAATGGAGGGTCTTGAAATGGGTCTTTGTAAGTGTGCTGTCTGATAAGTGAGCTATTTGACCAGAGGAGCAGATTTCTATCTCTGATAAACTGATTTGTACAATTTTCCCAAAGCAAACAAGGAAGTTATTTATGGGTTTAGTTTTACTTTTCCAGACAAATGTTTCTCGGAACAAATAACTAAGTTGTGATAACACAGATCATCTATATCAGCGATTTTCAACTGGTGCGCCACAGAATTTTTAAAACATACAATGCTTGACTATTTAGTCAAGGTCACTGACCTTTTTTTCCTTAGATTTTCAAATAAAAGAATGACAACAGCCAACAATAGCCGTCTGGTGTGAATGAATCAAAATTAAACCTTTTTTTGTCAGATAGGCAAAAGTATATATTTTGAGGCATGCCACGGATGTTAGTAATTAGTTCACATGTGCCATGAGGTGGAAAAGATTGAAAGTCACTGCTCTATACGATATCGACACCGATGTTTTTAGTGCCATATATTTGCATTTTATACCCAATGCTACATACATTTTTATAAATCTGTATTTTATTGAAACTAGGTCACTGTCAGCAGTAACACATGCTATTATTTTGTGTTTCAATGAGGCAGAAAGCCTTATGCCAAATTAATTACTCCTACATGCTTACAAAATTCACCTGTTTCAGAGATCTTCCTATAAAAATGCATATTTTAGTATTGTTGTAAACTGATTAGTTTATAATTTTGTGATTGTAAAAATGTTTGGGGAATATTTTGAAAATATATTGAAAGATTAAAATTGCCATCAAATTAAATGGTTAGGAGACTGGTTTGCCTGTGCGGATTCTTGGGGTAAGGTGAAAGGCCCTGAAACGTAAGAGCCATGTTTTCTGCATTCTGCATGTATTCCTCTCACAATCGTATTCTCTTTCCTAAGCAAACTACTATATTAGGTCACCCTTGCACATAAATATTTGTTCTAGCCATGAATTCGGTCTTTTTTACCAGGGAGACAAAAGTATCTGAGAGACATAATGCGCACATGTCCAGGAATCTCTGAATGATCTGGCCCCCACTTAATCAAATAGGTCCCAGGTGCAGGACACTTAAGAAGACTATCAAAGTCATCTTAACCTCTTAGTTCACAGTATCAAGATCAGGGCTTAAAGAAAATAGAGTTGAGCAAAACCAAACACATTCAGAAACATTTATAATGTCAGGGTCCCATTGGTGCCTTCAGAATCAGTTAATGTTATGCACAAGTATCTACTCTGTACCAATGAGCACCTGCTTGCAGATGAAAATGCTCTGGTTAATGAAAAAGGAACTTGCAGAGAATTAGAAACATCTGTTGTTAAAGATTTAGCTCTTAGAATTAATAGAGAATTAGCCTTTTAAAAACGTGTCACTGCTTCCTAAACATGTCTCCCTTGCCCTAAAAAGTTTCCTACATTAAAATCTAAGAATAACCAACCATGTGTAATATTGAGCATTTAGTATATTCTCATTCTTCAGGCAGGTGCCTGAGGGGTGTGTATGTGTGTATCTGGTCTGTCCAGAAAAAGTCCAGCTATTCTTGATATAATGAGAATGGTCTGTGTGACATTGATATAACTTAGCAGCCAAGGAGAGTGGACTGGAATGCATATGAGTGAATAACAATGAATTACTGTACTAGTCAGTGGGGGTAGTAGACACCATTGAGTGAGCATGTGTACTGTGTGGTTGTTGCATTCAAAATGACCGAGCTAGTAGAGCAAGAAATCTGTGTTACATTTTGCGTTAAGCTTGAAGGTTCCTCCACGGAAACTATTCAAATGACTCAGAAGGCTTTTGGGAGCAATCCAATGACTGCAGTGTAAATGAAAGTGTGGCACAAATGCTTCTAAGATGGTGAAGAATCCGTGGTAAGTGATTCATATTCTGGAAGGCCTACAACAAACAGAACACATGAGAAATTGAACATTTCTGGACTGCAATTAACAAAGATCAGTGAATGACAGTGCAAAAACTAGAAGCTGATCTGGGGATTCCAAAACTACTGTGTCTGAGATTTTGACGCAGGATCTTGGCATGAAATGTGTTGTGGAAAATTTATTCTGTGGCTTCTGCAACTAGAGCAGAAGGAACATCATGCTACAGTTTCTAATGACTAGATTCAAACCACTATCAATGGAACAGAATGTTTCTCCAATAGGTCATAGGCAGAGATGAATCATGGGTCTATGGCTATGATCTGGAAACAAAGACCCAGTCATCCTAGTGGAAGTTGTTTGTTTCTCCACTCCCAAGGAAGGTGTGACAGAGTCACAGCAAGATCAAGATCATGTTAACTGTGTTTTGCGATTGGGAATGTGTTGTCCATCATGAGTATGTGCCTCCAGCCCAAACAATTAATAAATAGTACTACCTCATGGTTCTTTGCTGGTGGTTGTGAGATGCAATACAATGAAAACAGCCGCAGCTATAGGCAACCAGTGGTTGGCTGCTTCATCACGACAATGAGCCTGCTGATGCATCACATTTTGTGCAGTGCTTTTTGGTGAAACATCATATCACAGGTGATTCAGCCCCCCTACAGCCCACATCTGGTGCTCTGTGACTTCTGGCTTTTCCCAAATATAAAATCACCTTTGAAAGGGAAGAGATTTCAGACTGTAGCTGAAATTATGGAAAATATGACAGGGCAGCTGATAGAGATTAGAACTGTGTGAGGCCCCAAGGTGCCTACTTTGAAGGGGACTGAGGCATCACTGTCTTATGTACAATGGTTTTTGTATCTTCTTCAATAAATGTCTCTATTTTTCATTTCACATGGCTGGGTACTTTCTGGGCATAAATATACATAAATATATTATCTATACTATTTATCTATAGATAAATAATATAAATAGATAAATAGATAGCAAAAGTACCCAAATCTCTTCATATTTCTTGACCTTACCCTGGGATACCACATCCACTTGGAAATTCTATAGACTTCTCTTTGATCCTCCTTCCACATTCTATTTAAGGCCTTTCCTTGCTTACATTCACTTTTCTGTAATTTGGAAAGAGAGGCCTGGTTTAGGCAGATAAATTAGAAAAGTTGCCACCATCCCGGTGGTTCAGAACACAAGGGGTACTTTTGTGAAGAAAATGCTCCCTCCCCTTCCTCCCATCTGACTCAGTATTTCCCTGAACACAAGTGTTGGCCACCATGGATTGGTTAAGATTTCAGGCCTCATCTGCACTTTGTCATATGTCTTTGTGTGATGTGCAAATCTTATAACCATTTGAGGTCGTTCTGCCTGTTTTTGTAACTATACCGTATGTTACCCTTTTTTTAAAGTTTGTTTTCATAAGAATGTAGTATAACCCACCCATTTATCTACTTGTATTTCTGAAAATGGTAGTTTTCCCTGCAGAGCAGTTCTTGTCCCTTACACTCTTGTCTTCTAAATAGCTGTTAATGTTCACATGGGGTCCACTTTTCCATTTATCAAAATTTAATCGATTTCAAATAGCTGATTCTAAATTTCAACATAACATGTTTTTCACTCTTTATTCTTATAAATGTATCCACTTTAACTCAGGAAAACTATTAGGCCATGCACAAGTAGCTTACTAAGAAGCATTTTCATTTAACAGTAGTTTTTTCTTTAAAAATATCGTGAGATTTCTTACATCTTCCTTTCACTTCAGGTAAAACTCAACCAATTTCTTCTTATTCCTGAGCATGCAGCTATATTCTGTTTTCCAGACTGCTTTGTAAGATGGTGTGACCATGTGACTGATTCCTAACCAATGGAATATGAGAAAATTGTTTGAGTCACTTCCAGCCATGGCTGGCCAAGACTTCCCAAATTGTAATGCTCTTCTCTCATTTACTGATGTAGTATAGACTAGTACTGCAGAAGTATAGGCCACTTTAAGTGGTGATATTAGAAATGATGGACAATCACCAACTAACTAAAGAACAACCTCTCAGTTGTATGAGCAAAAACCACACATCAATGATATTTGAACCATTACACATTTGGGGGATGTTTTTACAGGCATTACCTTAACTAATAGACAACCATTACTTTAAAGTAGAATATAAAGCAAGTACCTTGCCTTGATAACAAACAGACACTTCTTAGGCAGTGGTAGGTTCCAAGTTATATATTTATCAAGTTTTTTTTGGATTAATATTTCTATTTCATATGTATGAATATATAGTATGTGTGTATGTGTATGTGATCATGCACATAAGTCATATACCATGTACCTGTCATAAGTATGATATGTAGATCATATATACATGCTATATTTATTTTCTATGTCATATATTATGTGCAATTTAATAAGTTGTTTCAGCAAAAAGAACAGAGGGAGAGAAACCAGCGTACAAGCATTTAAACAATGAAAAAATGTGGTTGTCCTAGAAATCAAAGGGTACAGGATGAAAGGAGTGGAAGGCATTTTTTAAAAAATGAAATACAATATTAAGTTTGGACATTTTAAACTACTGTATTTTATTATTACAATTTTTGAAATATTGTACATAATTTTGCAATTCATATGTTACTTAACATTTTTCTTACTAGGGTAATGTCACATTTTATTAATTATATTTAGGAATACTATAAAGTCTAGACCTGGACAGCTGGTTAAGATTCGAGGTGTCTAAATGTTTATAATAAAGAATTTTAAATATTTTTATGAATCTTTGTATTTTCATAAAATACTAGATTGAGGTTCAGATCAGTTTTTAGTTGTCAGAAACAGGTCTTGTCTCACTTATCTTTGTTCCTTTAGAGACCATTCTACTTAAAAGTGCTGTCCATGTACCCTGAGACTATGTCTTTCAAAGAAAGTTGGAGTTTATTAGGGCCTCATGTACATTTTCTAAGTTAGAGACAGAGAAGCACTGGTCTTAAGGAAGCAGTTGGGAGCAAGACTGTGCATAGTTAGAAACATTTTAATTATCAAAGCATGTTCACATCTATATAAATGTCCAGTAAATAATTTAAGACAACCTTGGTAATAATTCACGGTGCTCAATCATTTAAACAGAATCTGCAACCATTGCACACGAGTAATTTATTTCCATGGTTATGTTTTTCTCAAAAATATAGCTTTTAAATGAGGGGATAACATCTCTGTCTCTCTATCACATTAAATATAAATTGTTTTAATCTAAGTTTTTTCAATGGATATTTCCAAAATTGCACATAGCTTTGTAACTTATCTTATGAGTATTTATTTAAAGTGAATGCTGAAATACTGAAACTTTAAGGTGACAAATCGCCATCTTCTGTTGTATTAAATTAAGAGTCATTTCTCTTTATTTTAAATACAAGAAATGAATATCAAAGACAAGAAAGTTATTAATTCTAAAATTCAAATCTAAGGTAACTTTCAGAAGGATACAACGAACAAGTACTTTAATATATCATTTTAGCATGACTTACACCTATTTTGTGAAGATCAAATTGATTCATTAAGTATTTGTCACTCTGGGCAGAATATTGCTTCATAGAAAAAATCAGCCTCATGTATTTGACTGACGCTCTCTTACACTCCTTGTGCCTTTGCACCGATTGGGACGTGTTGCAAGTGCTCTTGCTTGAAGTTAATGGATTGGTTCCCAATGACAACGGTAGTATGAACTTTCCTGTTACTCATATTACTGTTCATGATGAGAATGGAAATGAAACACAAGGGAAGTATATATTGGAACATATAAGCAAAATCAGGGTGACATGCCGTATCTTTTGTTATCCAAGTAAAAACTCAGTGTATACTTATGCTACAGAACAGTAAAAAATGTGAGAGAAAACCCTATGATATTAAATCTTACAATGTATACTTGAGGGACAGTGTTTTATTTATTCTTACATTATTAGTTATACTTTGGCACACTATTATAAGCCAAGCACTTGGCTAAGAACTGCATGCATTACCTTCTTTAATTTTTGCAACCATCTCATGACGGATATAAGAATGTGTTCAGTCATATATATATGTGTGTGTGTATATATATAAACAAATACCTATGATGCTTATCATATGCCAGGCACTAGTTAAGCACTTCACAACTATGAACTCAACTTTTACTACCTCCTTCCAAGCAGATACTATTATTACTCACATTTGTAGATGAAAACTGAGGCAAAGAGAGATTAAGTAATTTGCCCACACTCACATAACAATCAAGTAGTTGAATAGAGGTTCAAACCTAGTCACTCTGGCTTTAAACTAGAAAGTATAATGGTTATGACATCTATCTAAGAGCAAGCAGCTAATAATTGATAAAAGAGATATTAATCTGAGGTCTTCCTTTACAACTTTCCTTAGACCCAGGAAAGAGTTCCCTGCCCTGGTTCTTAAATTCATGGGACCCTCCACTGGCCATCCTTCTGCTGTGCCCCTTTCCATGGAGAAAGAAGTACACAGAGCAGGTGGGATAACCTAGGAGCCCTTCCCAACCCTCTCCTAGTTCCCGTACTGGTACTTGTGCCTGCAATGCCTGGCACACAAGACTCATGGCTGCTTACACAGCCTGCTTAAGCCTCTTCTCCAGCTACATTCTCCTAAAGTTGACCACACATCCAGTTGTGCAACCTCCAGCCCAACCTCCAAGGGATTGCCAAGGGTAGCTTTTGAAGGAGTGTGAACTGAGATTGGACAAGCAGGCTGGGGAGTTTACAAGTTTGCTCCTGATGTCATCCTTGGTACAGGGTGGAGCAGGGAGTTGAAAAGGGAAGAATGAACCATTGTCTAGGAGTTTACAGCCAACTCTCCTGGGGGCACCATATCCCTAGGGAGAAGCTCAAAGTTTGCACCAATTTTAAATCCAGACATCCAGACAATTATGAAGCTATATGAAGGAAAGAAAGTGCTTTATTTATTTTATATTCTTGTCTGGTACCTTAGAAATAATGGGACTCATTCTTTTCTGAAAAATACATTCATATTCTTTATAATACTATACTTCTAAAAATCTGGTATTAAGTGTGTAGATAAAATAGTAGTACACACAAGCTTATTATTAACACAGTAAAGAAAATTGCTTCTTCTCCCTTCAACTTAACTTTATCAATCTTTTACTTGACAGATCTCTTGTAAATTAAGGATATGTAGGAGTATCCAAAAGCTGAGAACTGAGAGGTGACATCATGATATAAAGAATAATGAAGCAATCCTTAAATAACTTAGCTGGTAGTTCATCTAAAAACAGTACATTAATGTGGTCAACTTCACCACAGTACACAAATGTAGTCAACTTCAGGTTTCCCAGCCTTTCATCAGCTACACCATTTTCTCAAACCTTTTGTCAAATGTAAGGAAACACATTGATTTCAAGTTTCTTTGTAAAATTTTAAGTATAGATTGTACAGTTTTTGCTGTTGAAATACTCTTCATACATATTTTGTTTTCACTATATTTTATATAAAGGAAGCAAAAGTTTTTTGTTTTTTTTCCTTGACGTATTGCGTCAAGTTAGCTAATCCTTCCATGTGGTGTCTCACAGTGAATTATGTATCATTGTATCCAAAAACTCTTCTAATTTAAAACTAAAAAAATTGTGAAATATTAATGTTTTATTAGCTTTGACATTAGTAACAATATAGGAAGATTTTAAAATATTTAAAACTAGGCAGAAAAAATAAGGAGGGAGAAAGAGTCGTAAAAGTTAAAAATTTCTTATTCAAAGAGGAACTTCTAATTCAAAATATAATTATTTTAATTAAACATTAAAATACTTTCATTTTGAAAATCGAGCTCTGAAAATCATAGTCATGTGTGAGTGTCAGCAACGCACCATACTGTATAGAGCCAACCAATAGAGGAATGTTGTATCCTGTGGGGAAAAAATATACTGTACAAAAAGTCCAGAAACTTTTCATATTCCAATAAAAAGTTTTCTATGTGACCACTTTGAGTAGTTCTTTTATTGGAAAATCATGATTTTATGAAGGTGAAATGGAAGTACTTGTCATATGTGGCTAGGCCTCTTTAAAACATCCCTGATTCTATAGACAAAGGCTGAACTGAAATGCTTAATCAGATTTCAACTCTTTCTGCCCCGAAATTCCACTTTCTCAGCATGTAACGATTGCATAGTTCACTCCAACTGTCTAGTTAGAAACCACAGCACTGTTCTGGAAGGGCACCTGTCCTTCTAAATTTCAGTCTTTACATCTCATCTTTTTGGGGTAGGCCAGGAGATATTTAATTTATAGTAGAGCTTCTTGAAACGACTTCCTGCTTCTTAACATTGGCCCTAAAAACACAAAGAAGGATATTATTAACAAACGGGCTACACAACAGTACTCCCTGGGGAAGGAGAAAGATAGCTTATCATCTCATGGTTTGCCCTTGCAGTTCCCAGAATGGGCATATTGAAAAAATGCAAGGTGATTTGGACTATTCGGTTGCGTATCATGTAAACACTGGCAAAAGACAAAATCCGACCACATTTGTGGTTTTCTAGAAAACTACATTCTGTTACTCAAAGAAACACTTAGGAAAACAGATGGTTGTTGAATTTTAGCATAGATTTCAGAAAGCATTCATATTTGTATTGTATTATGGTATAAGCTGTGATTACATAATGCCAGAAATATTTAAAAAGTGACATATTTCAACAAATGTTTGATTTGTTGAATACAATTATTTGATTAACTTCCTCCCTCCACCCCCTTGTTCTATCCTGCACAGAAATGAAAAAGAAAATCATAAATGGATGTGCAAAGTGGTACCTTTCAAGAGCTTGCAAATATTTTGACTTTGCTGAAGTTATTTAACCTATCTTTGGTATTAGGCTAATTTATGTTAATGATAGTATATTGATGAATATTAATGTGTTACCCATATCTGAAACATTCAACAAATGATACAGGAGTAAATATTCCATGGGAACATAATTTGGGTGCAGATTCTCTGTCGAATCAAACGTGTATGAGAATCTAAAGTACTAGTTGCTGAGGATAAACCGGTAAGTAGAACATAACTCCTTCCCCTCGCATAATACCATTCATGCTTTTTAAATGCATAATACAATTCATATAAAGCATAATACAACTTATGCTTTGTTAATGGCTGTATTTTGATAGATAAATGCATGCGGGATGCAGGATATTAGCATTAAATCAAATGGGTTATCCTGTATAGGAAAAGTCCTGGGTTTAGGTTAGAGAGTCATCTCTCGTTTGGACACACTGATTTCAAGAATTTTGTATTATCATATTCAATAAAGTTAACAATTTTATCATAGTTTAGCATATCAGTGTACCGACTGAGCGTCTCAACCACTGCATTGGGGTTGGGGTAATGTTAACATAAAGATTGCAGAAGTGAAGAGCAGGTTTCATTCATATTTTTTATGTTTCTAATTCATGAAATGACATCCTCGGACATCTTTACCAATTGTCCTAGTGTTACCTAATCTCAGTGATCCTTAATACCCTATGTTATTGATTTTAATAATAATTGACAGAACAGCATTTACATAAGGTTTGCACTATATCATACTTTGCTCTCAGCATTTTACATATATTAACCCATTATATTCTTAAAATAACTATATGATGTAGGCAGTATAATTATTCTTTATTTTATGACAGGTCCTTATTTTGGAAGTAATCATTGCCCCCTTTAATTAATTAATTGGTTCATTAATTTCTTTATTCAACAACTATTTATTGAATACCTATTCATTTCCAGGTATATTTAAAACAGGCATAATGCCACAATCTACCAAAAAACCCATAACTCTCATCACAAAGCTTATTATCGAATGGTGGAGCAGCTAAGTTAACCAATAGCTTCAGTTTAGCTTTAATAAGTTCAAATGAAAGTATGTAGAGGCTGCTTAAGGTCACAAAAGAAGGCCGTATAAAAAGTCCAGAGGGATCTTGAAACACTTTCTAGTATAGTGACCCTTCGCAACACAACAGTTACGTAGGAAAAAGTTTGTGTTGGGAGCAAAAGTCATTCTAGGCTGAAGGAACAATATCCATGGGCATAATCTGAATCATAAGCAGTCATCTTTGTATATAGCCACTTATACTTTTGATGAGTTTAAACATATGCTCTGCAAGGATGATGGAAGATGTGGGTCCTTCAGCAATGAGAAAACCTAACCAAAAGCCCAACAGCCAAATGTAAAGGATTTTGTGTCTTGTTTAATTCGTGGTAAATCTCATGATATGATGAAAACTGTGTCTGCTCATTAAAAAATGTAAAATTTAAGAATATCAAATTTTTATGTGAGCATATCATTGAGATATTTAATTTTGGACAGATAAGAAGAGAACCTAAAAAATGGGAAATATTACAAAATTTCTCAATTATAAAGGTCTTACAAAATACCCATTTTGGATAATCTCTAAACTGTTAACTTGAGAGTTCAATATACTTCTTCATAAGTACATGTGATTTCCCCCCAAACTGCTTCTTGCTACTAAAATTGTTACAAATATGCTGCTGCAGTTTCATAGACAGAAGATATTATCTTGGATAGAAACTTACTTATCTTCTTATTTTAAACACTCCACGATCCAAAGTTGTTTCACACTAAATACTTCAAGCAGACAGGGTTGAATGGTCTTTAGAGCGTTAACTCTGGAATGAGACAGACTCCACCTCCCCTGACATTGGCTGTGCAGGTACTTCCCATTCAACCTTACTCTGTGGGAGCTGTCACGAAATCTTGCCATTTAGCTTTCTCAGAACTGGAGGCTCAGTTGAGGTCATTTTTTTATTTTATTTTTTAGGTGTGTGTCTGTTACCAGTTCTTTATCATTACCATGACAGGCAACGCATTGCAATCCTAATCACATGGAACACTTGAAACCTTCTCACTAAGCGAGGGGACAAGGAAGCCCCTTTATGTCTCTCTAGAAATAGCACTGCAATAGCTCTCTAAATAAGTCTTTCTCCCAACACAGGGTGCGGCTGAAGGAGGTTTATAGTTATGTGTATGCAAAATAAAGTTAATTCTTGTATTATAACTTATTAATCTTTGTATCATTTTCCATATGAACAACTATAATCTTACTTTCTCCCCACTGTGTGCTTCCCTACCTCTTCATCCATTTGCATTCTAGAAGTGGGTTAAAGGGTTTGCATGTTATGAAACAGTTACCCTTCATTCTCTTTATAAAATATATATGGGGCCAGGGTATGTATTTGGCTTTACTCTCATTTTTATAGTATTAAAATATTCAACATGGTGGCAAATGAATGTCATTTTAGTATCATGTTATAAGAGAGTTTAAAATTAAACCCAACCCTGTGAATTTTAATATTTCCTTCAGTGGTTCATTCAAAATACAGGTTTTACATATAATTTTAAAGACTGAAGGAATAAAAGTGTGAGCCCATGTTAGGTGTACAGTTGTGACCCGAAGATGCACACTCTCTGTGCTCATTCGCATAGGTCCGTCCACACGCCTCTTTCTCAGTGCAGCAGTTCATCTGTGGTTTGCACCCACATGTGGGAGATAATTTATCTCTAAATCAAGTTTATTTTTCTGAAAGACTGTTATGAAAAACATCATTAGAGAATATGTGTGGGCTGAGGGAGAAGAATTGACACAATAGTGAAAAGAACATAAGACACGAGTAATTTGTTCATGTTACTTCCTTGTGCCTTGTGGATCTGTTCAAGCTCAGTTCCGCATGCGCCACTTCCGTTTTATAATCCATTGCAGCTGCGTTCATGGGAATTTAGGACTGGGTGGTCTGACACAACCCAGCACATAAGGACCTGCTGAGACTATATCACCACCTGAAGTTTAGATCACGCACTACATCTCTACCAGAAGACAGTATCAAACAGAAGCAATGTCTTTCTTGATTGTCCACCTGTCTTGTCCCCAAAACCACCATGTTTTATTAATGATCGTCAAAGAGCCCTGTGGCTGAGGATCATTCTGATTTTGCTGAACACTGTGTGAACTATAACTATATATCCCTGAGAGTTTAGAAGTATCTAAGTGTTCAGGATTCTCAAGTTCACCCATGCATATTCACCATCCCAATTTCTAGGTCTCACAATTTCCCTATTAGTTTCCTGATTTTAGCATATTGGATTTGCTTCAACCGATAACCTATTTTTCCTTAATGCCTACACAATGTTAAAATTCGGTTGTATGCCTAATATACACAATGTTAAAATTCAGTTGTATGCCTAATGTTCATGTCTATATATCCTAAAATTGCAAGAGGTGAGTGTGTCTTTACACGTTTTAGAGAAGGCACTCCAATTCTTACTTTTTTTGCTTTAAATTGTGGATTAATAGATCTGAAATTCTCATTTTTCTCTTCAGTAAATCAATGGCATTTTGCAACAGACACTGAATTCCAGACCAGTTTCTCATTCTCCCATGCTTCTCGGAAACCGTTGATTTTGATCAGGTAGCACTTTCTTCATCTTGTATCTGGTCCAAGTTCACTGTAGGTAAACATCTAGGCAAATACACTGCTCTGACCTTCCAGAGACTATCAAAACTCTATTCACTGCAAGTGATGGGGTCCTTATTGCCACTAGTTGATGAATGATTCATCTCCAGAATCCTATCCTTAGAGTTGGCTTCCCAGGGCCATGCCTGCCACCAACTCATTAGATTCAATTACCTAGACACAGAGGTGAAGACAGGGTTTGTTTTTGAAAGCCCTTTATTGATAGTGATCTCTAGGAAAAGATAAACAAAACAAAACAAAAACAACAAAAATCTTGTAAGAGAGAAAAGCAGGACAATGCAGGTGGAAAAGGTGAGAAACAATACAATCTCAGGAAATTCTTGGCTTTCACCTAATTCATTGGAGGAGTTTTCTGAGAATAAATGGATCAGCAATTTGCTCTCTTTGGAGGCATGGTGTACGCTTTATATTTTTCCCAGTGGCAATCAATCTTTGGCTCTGGGTTATTCAGGGAATAGGGGCCAATATAACTTCCAGGGTTAAAAAGAACACCAGCCAGTGGAGGGCAATTTTCTGGAAAAGGAAGCCAACTGTGGGCTGTAGAAGCTGATTGTAACTGGGGAATAGGTATGACAGGCAGTAAGGGACATAATGGGGATTTCAGCAGAGATATGAGAGGGGCAACACAATTTCTCCTATAAGAATAAAAGTTTTTTCTCTCTCTCTTTCTCTCTCTCTCTCCCTCCTTCCCTCTGTCCCCTACATTTGCTCAAACATCACACACACACACACCCCCCTGCACACCCTCATAACATTATTTTTTGCTTTCAGTATGGGCTAGTGAGGCTTGAGCTGTGGCAAATAAAACGGCACAATGAGTACAACACCAAAATAATCACTGAAATACCAATTTAGTGGTGTTAATCTTTGCAGGATGCAGATGAGTGCTAGAAGTGATGTGGAGGCAGCAAACTCAAGGATGGGAGCTGGAGCAAGCAGAAATTTGACCTTGTCTTGCACTAGCAGTGACTGACTGTCAAGAACATGGGATTAAAAATCTTGCTGGATCATTTGAAACTTCATTAGCTATTCCTGAGAATTCTATGCCAGTTCTGCAGAAAATAAACAAAAAGCAAAACCCATATAAGCGATGCCCTAGGGCATCTTTGAGGCATTCTCTCAGGAAATACTGTTTTAAGATGTAACAATAGTGAATCAGACACTGAGTGTAAAATGAGTGATTGAATACAATTTAGTCACCAAAAAATGCTGTTTAATGCTGTATGATTGGGATGAGCAAGCTGCAGCCCCTGGGTTAAATGCAGCCCATGCCTGGTTGGTTTATTTTTTTTATGGCCCATGTGATAACAATTATTCTTTTTACATGTTAAAAAACTGTTGAAAAAGAAGACCAAAGCAGAGTATGGAACAGAACTTTCCCCAAACTAAACTCAAGTTAGAGAGACAACTAACTCAGGCAGGACTCCACTCATTGCTACTCGTCAGGGGAAGGAACTTTTCCTAATGATGGGAGTATCTGAGGACCTGATGCAGGACACACCCTCCCAGGAGGAAAACAATTGTGTAGGCAGCCTTTTCATCAAAGGTATCCTTAGTGATTCCAAATTATAGTAGGTTGGAAATTATATCCCTTTAGGTCAACACGAACTAGACAGCTACAGATAATTTCTCTTTAGGCTACAGAACGCTCAGGGCTTTTTGTCTGCATGTACATTGGTTTTTCCCCCAGGCAGTGGACCTCCTTGGCACAGGACTGGATTCCATGACAACGTTCCTTCTCTGTGCTCTCTCTTTCCAAGGCAAACACTCCCCTTATGTTCACCTCATGCTTCGCAGCTCGGGTAATGCTATGGTGATGCTACATTGTTGAGAGTCTTTGTCACAGCAGCTTTGAAACCATTTGCTGCATTTTTTCTTTCTTTTTTTTTACTCTGGTCACAGTAAAATATGCAGTTTACATCATAACTCATCTAAAAACAGACCTTCACAGGGGAAATTTTTCTTGCTAAGTGTAATGTACTCTGGTTTTCTTTTATATTTCTTCTGTAGGCCCACAAAATTGATTTCATGATTCACGAATAGGCCATGACCATCATTTGACAATAACAATCTATTCTAGGGTAGTAGCTCTCAAACTGGTGGAATTAAAGACACATCATTTAATAATCATCAATAAAATGCATGTTTACTGGTTCTAAAACTTTGCCATGTATTAAAACCACCTGGAATTCTTGTTAATACACAGATTACTAGACTGCACCCTCAGAGATCTGATGCAGTAGATATGGTGAGAAACCCAAGTATTTGCATTATAAACAAGTTCTTAGGTGATGTTATTGCTTCTGGTTTGGGGGATACACTTTGAGAACCTGGTTGTGTGGGGAAAATCAAGGATTTCCTCCCACTGAGTGTTAATTTTATGAGATCCGTCCTCAGAGTTCTAAGAATGCCCCCTTGTGGTAATCCAAGGTAATTGTGTGGAAGTCCATGCTTCCCAAATACAGGTGTTAAACGCAATAGAAATGACACTCAATTTTAAGTCATCCCCTCCATCTCCCTTAGGAAGGAAAATGATGAGTGTTGTGTGCAGTAACACAAAATACTTAAAAGGTCAGTCAGATTAACTTGGGTTCAAAGCAACCACTGTAGAATATAACATTGGACAACTTACTTCTCTAATGCAAAGGTTCCTCATCCATAAAGTGGTATAATAATAGCATTTTGTATCTCTTTTAATATTGTTGTCATATTTAAGTATATTATTATATAGAGAGTAGAGCGTCCTGATTTATAGTCCAGGGTGTGGATAAGCACCCTCCCTTCAACGTTCTGGAGTATGACATCTGAGCCCACACAGACATCCTGTCCAGCCCGCGAGCAGATGCATCACCCCCGGATACATCCGGAAGTAAGTGTCTGCTCATGCCGAAGGACCGGTCAGAATCGAGAACTCAGCAATGCCCCTCGTCTCTGCAGGACTTCGCAACTGCTCCTGCCACCGACGTTGGTTGCTCCAGAAGAAGCCATTGTGCGACAGGGATCCTTGCTGGTGTCAAAGCCAAAGGTTAACTGACACAGCTGACACCAAGACATTCCAAGGGGTCCTCTTCTTACCACTGCTGACATGGCTCAAGTATGTGGTTAGAATGGACTCCTGTGCCCTGCAACCTGCCACTGCCACCGATGCAGGTGTCCATTGCAGGCGCCCGCGGTTTTCTGAGGAACAAGGTTAGAACATGTTGCCTCTCACTGCTGTGCAAACAGCAAAGCGGATATGCAACAGCAAAGCGGGCCTGGCCCCCCAGTGAGCGACCCTTCAGATGCACTCAGTGACTTCCCACTCCACAGTGACATGATCCAAAAATATTCATTCTTCAAAAACAAAATTGAAAGCCATCATGAAACAAATCTACTTGCTTAAAAAAATAGGGCATATATCTTCTGTTGGTAATCAGTTGCCTATTTTCTCACTATCTGAAAATAATGAAAAGAAATTACAATGATCAATTCCTGCCCTAAGGAGCTCATTGTATGATTGAGGAGATACACACATATGATTTTCTTTGATATAGAGATAATTCTATTTTCCCACATTTGACTATTTCTAAAATCTAGATAATTTTTCAGTGTAATAATTTTTTTTTTATTTTCTGAAAGTAAAACATGACAATAAACCAACGTTGTATTTTCAGTCAGTGGCATTTCAGAATATGTTTGGAACCTCCCTGCCTGGTTTCAGAAGTTGTAAACCCCCATGGCTAAGGCTGAGTAAAGAGACCTTGGGACCATACACCACTAAGGAGACAAGACTTATCTTCCTGGCAGAAGCACCACCTCTGCCCCCTTTTACTTCACCCTGCTTGGCCCCGGGCAGATGACTGGTTAGCAAATGATGGGTAAGATTCCTCAAGGGAAGGATGACCTAAGATGGGCCTGGTCATGATGGGGCCATCAGGGAAGGACTTGGGGGGCTATAGAAAAAGGGGGTGATGGACCCTCAGCCCTCAGCTTTGACATAGCCTGAGTCCTCATTCTCTCTGCAAGAAGTCTTAATTCTTGGCTTCTTTACTCCCCTCCTAATTCTTGGCTGCCCTACTTCCCTGGCCTGACTTAAGCCTGAAACAATGACAGAGGAAGGTGCAGCCCTGGGCAGGAACAGGTGGTTCCCTGGGGCGATCAGGCCTAAGAAAGAATGCATAAAATGCTGTGAAAACTGCTTTGCTAAGAAGGGTCAGTTTTCTGATAAGGGTCCAAACATAAAAGGAGTTTGTGTCCCAAAGTTTTATAGCCCTTTGGCTAACTGACCATGACTCAGAAGAAGCCCTCATAGTTCTTTGAATGTTATCTATTGTTTGATCATTACTGTCTGACAATGATTGATGAGCTTTACCTGTATTCCTGTGTAAATTGAACCCAATGAAAGCCCATTGAGGAACAGGCTCCTGGCCTTTCTCCTCTAAGAGATCGGCCACCTTTCCTCCCCAAGCAGATCATGTCTTGGTAAACTTATTCTCATCCATGGCAGATGGGGGGGGGGCTCTGTGGGCAGAGCCCCCTCACAAGAATAAAACCCATGAAAGTTAGAAACTAACTATGATGCAGTATTAGGGCTTCTGTGGAGGTCTGGTTGAATAATTTCATGTTACAGATCTAATGGGAGAAAGCTTGGGAATGGGAAATGTAGACACTAACTTCTATAAAAACACACGCTCACAAACACACTTACTATATGCCCCTATGCCACCAATGACAATATTACCATTACCACCATCATGGTTTATGATTTTAGGTCTTAAAGGGTTTTGATGTGAAAGATGCTTGTTCCTCAACTCTAGGAACCAAGCGACCTCAAAGAAATATCAATAAGCATAGAATAGCATTCAAGTGTTTGTAAACAATAATATAAAAATACATCTCAGCAAAACATCCATAAATGTCAACCTAAAGTATTAAAATATGTTAATAAAATATAAAATCTTGTTATTGTATTTTTAAAAGAATGTCTCTTTCATGACACAAATAAATAAATATTATATGTGAAGTTTTAAAATTGAACCTGAAAATTTTAACTACAGAACTGAGAATGAAAAAAAGTATTGGTATATTTGGTTACATTAAAAAGGGAGAGAATGACACAGTTTTACCCAAACTCCTACATTTGCCTAGAAAGTGACCAAAATTAAATGATGCTGTCTGAGAAATACCATCATTCATGAGCAAAGGTTGGCATCTGGACCAGCTTTTAATCAGGCAGTTCTAAGCTCTGCTAACTGAAGCCTTTTGTATGGTTTGAATATCCACTTTTAAATATACACAGTTTTATAAATGCACAATGATTATCTGAAGTACATGCCCAAAATTTATCTGCATATTTTTAAAACTGTGATGTCAACCAGAAAAAACAACATTTTGTTGGTAGAAGCATTTTCCTTTACAATGGACTGTTCATTTCCTTGACAATGTGCATCTTCCTTTACAGTGTCGCATGTAGCGCTTCCACGGCCACACTGTGTGAAGTTGAAAATGCTTATGAATGGTGCCCAGTACTCTATCAGGATAACCCATTCAATACACATAAACAGACGCAAAACGCATTAGACCTAGTTACAGAAATGCAGTAATAAATCCATGTAGTATAGCATGAGACTTTAAGGTTGGCATAAAATTTGCCTGAGTTTGGAGAAATTACTTAAACAATTTAAGTCTTATTTTTTCATATAGAGATCTAAAAAGGGATAAAACTATTCACCACATGGCCTTTTGAAATATTTAATAGATAATCTATGCCAAGTATTGTGTCTGACAGTTGTTAAGAGCTCCACAAATTGTACTTTGTAGTTTTATTACTCAATGTAGAGTAAAAAATATACATGGTATGAATTAAATTGTTTGCTTATCCTAAAATATGTACAGAAAAATCTCAATAAATGAAAATATATAAATGTCCACAAACATATTAGGGAATGACTCATTTCTCTTTACAGTGCAAACAAATATACAAATATAAAGCATTTAAACCTAACATTGCATATTGTAAAGGTTAATGGTAAAATTCATGCCAATAATTTTAGGGTCTGTTTTTTCTTTACTTAGAATAGTATTAAATTGGAATTAAAAACCACTATGACCAATAGAGAGTGTACTGAAAAACAAACATATTTCACATTTTAGTACCGTTAACAGCACATTTTTTCCTGCTTTGTGATGAGGCACCTTGCACGTTCATTTTGCACTGGACCCTGCAACTTATGCATCTAACCCTGTAGCAGGGGTGTCCACCTTTTGGCATCTCTGAGCCATGCTGGAAGAAGAAGAGTTGGGTTGGTCCACGTGTTAAATACATTGTGACATGTAATCACACACACAAAAATACTCATAATGTTTTAAGTAAACTTACGATTTTGTGTTGGGCCACATTCATAGCCATCTTGGCACGCATGCGGCTTGTGGGCTACGGGTTGGACACCCCTGCACAGAGTTAGTATAAAATGTAAAGGGAGGAGAGGTAAGAGGGTTTTTTCCCCTATATCGGTAAAGAGAGGAAGTGCTATGCCATAACCAGAAACACTTGTGAGACAGCTTCTCATTACTTGGCTGGTTTAGGAAATCTCTGGCTGCTAGACATGGACTCTGAAACCTGGTCCTTCCACATGCCACATAGATTGCTCTACTTCTTAGTGACTTCAGTGAGCCTCAAAGATTTCCACATCTTACTGAAGGGACAACACTTCATGCATGCCATTGCTTCTTAATCCCAGGTCTGGAAAAACACCGTTACTCTACAACGACAGGCTGTTCCGGGATCCACACCATTACTGTCAGTTTCATGCAGAGCAGTGGTTTGAGTTGTGCTGACAAGGTGCTGTGAAGCTACCCAGACAGCAGGGTTCAGACCCATTTAGCTCATCCAGAACCAGGGTGAAGTCAACAAAAGCAGCACATAGGTTCATTGCCCATTTGTTGTACATTCTATTAGGACTTTATTCATAATCACAACCAAAACTCCTAAGTGTGTGTCCTTGATCACGGAAGGCAATCTTGGAAATAGCATGAGTTTTAGGATCTCCCACGGGTTAAAATCAAGATTCTACCACTTACTCCAGAAATTAATCACCTTTTGAATATGTTGCCCCATTAATAGTGGGTCAGTTATATCACATTCATATGTTTTTTTTCTTAAAAGCAAGATAAATTGTAACTGAAACAAATGATCAATAATAAAGGGAAGAAGATAATTGGCTGCTATGTAAACATCTGTGATTCTCAGGCAATTTAGAATCTGAGTCCCTTTGCTACATTTAGGGAATCTCCTTCTTATGACACAAAGCCTTCTATCTAAATACGAAATGTTAGATACTCACTCTCCTGACCTCTCTAGCAATAAGGCTAACTGACGCACCACAGGCACTCACCCAGGAACTGGAGTTCATACCACATGGAAGCAAAGAATCGGACAGTCCAGAATCCTTTCTGCAGAGACTGGCATCAGCAGGCCCAGCTGTTCCAGGTTGCAGAAGCATGGGGGTGAGCATCCCAACGGCAGGGTCATTGTCCAATGTCAGCGGAGTAAGCTCTGGTGTCCGTTCCCAGTGGCAACAGTAGTGTCTGCTCCAGGGTGTCATGGCACCATAGGTTTTAGCATTGTTCCTCTGCTGCACAGGTGTCTGTCTCAGTTCTAAACCTCTCCTAGAGATTCTGAGAGCAGCCTGATAACCTCTGAATGCATTTCCTGCTTGTGTTAGCTGGACTTGTTTTCCATTCCTTGTACTAACAGCCCTGATTGATGCAACAGTTGATCGTGTGTTCAGATATCCCAAGAAGCCTTTACAAATGATGTGGAGATAAATAATAATTTATTTCTAAGCAATGATTTCTGTACTTTACAAGAGTCAGTTGTAAATCTAATTGATGATGGGTCTCAGGAGGAAAAACGATGGGCATTTATTTCACATTGCATTAAAGAGATAACAACTGAATCTAAATGTATGATATCATTTTTAAAGAAATAAGTTAGCTTGAGGGAAAGAGTGTCATTTGCTTCATGTTTGTGTGGACTGCACAATACCAAATTCCCCATACCATATGGCATTGTTATTCCTGAAAGATAATAACAGATTTAGGGCCAAGTTCATAGAAGACTCTCAGGAAAAGCTTTTTGACTTGACGTTGTAAAGTCTATTAGGAGGAAATGTCCTATGTATATTCCTGGCATCTCACTTGCTGAACAAGAGGGCTGATATTTTTGATGACCTTAGAAAAGAAGCCAGGAAGTCATATATGTGGAGCTCTCTGATGACAGTGAGCCAACTCCATTACATCGAGGAGTGGGAGGTGTGCAGTAAGAGACTTGGTCAAAAGAAATTTAAAGGGTACTGGGATTTTAGAAGCAAACTCCTAAATTTGCTAACTCCTTGGTGGTAGGAAAAAAATCCAATAACTACCAGTCTTTGGTACCAAAGCCTTCCCATTAAATTTATTTAACTTCCTACTTGACACTTACTCTCATATTTGCTTCTTTAGCTGGAGATTCTCTGAGATTTTTTGGTTTGCCTCTCATTCCAAGACTCGAATGTACTCCTTGGACATTATATAAAACATTGTTTTCTTTTGCTTAAAACTATGTGATTTATGATTTAAAATGACACAGCCTCAGGCACTTTTTTTTTCCTTTGGGACTTCAGCCTTTCTCCTCCTGACTAGCTCTGTCTAGCTAAGCTGTTTTCTGTCATTAATCCACCAACTAATGTCCCATCCCTAGAGGGTACAAGGAGAGAACCAGATTCCATATTCATCAGTGACAAGCTTTCTGCAGCAAGAAACACAACCTCCAACTAAGACAGGCCTGAAAAAATAGACACTATATCACTCAACAAGAAATGTGTACTAGAAAGTTTCAGTCTTGGCACAGTCACTTAACAGTAACACGAATGACCCAGTGACATCACATGCTTTCACAGTGTGGAAAGGAGATTTGCAGTGTTCCCCTTCATAGTCCCAATATTCCAGACATATCTCCAGGCATTACCTCCTCACAGGACACTGTCCCAAATAGGAAGGAAGCGGGCAGGGGTTAAATGGGCTTCTCTTTGAATGGCTCTCCACTTTTACCAGGAAGGGACACTTCCTAAGAATCTCCTAAGAAGATCCCCTTTCATCTCACTGTGTGCCCCTTGCTGTCCAGAAAAATAAGGAGTAAATATCCTGGGGTAGATCCTTTATCACCCAAATAAAACCTGTATTTATTTGGAAAGAAAGAAAGCGTTAATTGCCTTCTGTATAGTTGGGGAGCTAACAATGGATGTCAGAGCACACTTTTCATCAAGGTTGAGAGAAGCAACTTTTTCCCTTGAGGTCTCAGATTTAAAATCAGAAGTTGAGAACCGTAATTCAGATGTCAGTAAACAGGTTATATTTATTGTGACTAATGCATAAATTGTAGCATTTAGTCCCGAAGTAGAACCCTTTAGTCCCTGTGATAAATGTCCTCGCCCCTGTTTCCTGTCATCATGTTTGAGGAATGATGTAAGGAAGGGATGATTGCAGCAGCAGTGGGACTGAGACACCCGCACAAAGGAGACAAATCACACCAGTGCATTTTTCTGCAGGATTTTGGATCGCTGCAGGTGAAGGATGATAACTGCATGTGGAGACAAATGAGCCAAAGGCAGAATTAAACCTTGTTTTGTACGAGCCATTCCGCCCTACAGAGCCTGTGGAGACCTGACCCATGGTGATAAGTGTTAGAGAAGAAGGAAGAGGGATTGAGTTGAAAACCATTTTGGCTGCACCAAAGAAAATACTGTTGATTTGATGACATATCTTCTAAAATAGAATGAGTTAGGATAGATATTTGAAATGCAATTTATAACAGGGCAGAAAGTCCTCAGTCAATATCAGCTATATAACCCAGGTTGTAATTAATTACCTGTGTCAATGTGGTAGGTTCGACCAAAACAATCCCCACATACTAGAATCTTCTATGATTTTGCACTCTTTCATCATATTATCTGTTCCAGAAAACAGTCTTGAACTTGAATCATAACCTTATTTTTATCTTTCATAAATGCATTTGAAAAATGTCTACATAAAATGACAGTAATGTCAGTAGCAATCGATTTCTGGGAGGATAAAAGTAGCAGTAGTAATTAAATATAAAGAACTCTTATACTGGCATTTCATTCACCTGGCTGGATGAAATAGCTAATAATAATATTGATTATTTCTTTTTAACCTTGTGCTAAGAACCTTACCTCTGGTGGATTATCTTAATGGTTATACAAACCCTGTCTCCAGAATAGCTAAACTAGGTTCCTTTACTCAGGGCTATGCAGCTAGGGAGAAATGAAGCCCTCAAATCCTAGGCCTGCCTTAATTCTAATAGGTTGCTTTCAAGAAATCTGTATGTCCCACAATCCCCATTATACTTGGCACAGTAACATAGAGATTTTCTTCTCAGGGCACCACGCATAAGAAAGAAGAATGGAAGAGACCTACAAAGAGTCACTGCTCCTGTCCCAAATGAAGGGCACAGAAACGAGTGAGCCTAAGGCTGATCAAATACTGCCTTCAGAGCAGCTAAATAAGTTTGAGTTCTCCAACAGGGGAAGAAAAACAAAAAACAAACGGAACCTATTGGAGATTATATATATTATTTTAAAGAATTGGCTTCCGCAATTGCAGGAGCTGGCAAATTTGAAATCTGCAGGGTAGGCTGGTCAACCAAGGAAGAGTTGATATTGCGCCTGGAGTCTAAAGGGAGTCTGGAGACAGAATGTCTTCTTCTTCTCCAGGGACTTTCAGGGCTTTTTTTCTGAAGGCCTTTATCGAATTGGGTGAGACCCACGTTATGGAGAGTAATCTACTCAAAGTCTACTGATTTAAATGTTAATCAAATCTAAAAATGCCCTTACAGCAACATCAAGACTAGTGTTTCACCCAAAATATGGTATTTGGGTACCACGACCTATTCAAGTTGACAAATAAGATTGCCCATCAAAGCAGGGAAGTGGCAGTTGAAAAATGCTACACACAACGTTGGAAAAAGCATAAACAGAAGTGTTAAAGTATTACCTAGTATTTTCTATTGCTACTAAATCGTAATGTTGGTCACCTTCACAATGTCAATACTTAACAATTACATACAATAGTATCACTTTCCCTCCATCAAGGTAATACACACAAGCATTTTCAGTAGTATTAAGTGAATCATACGTTTTCTACAGATTTCATACACGCCATGCAAAATGCCAAGCACTGGGTCCACAAAGAGAAATGATGCAGTCTCTGTCCCCCAGGGGCTCGCAGTCTTTTGAGGGGAGCAGGAACACAGAATGTCTGCATGCGAAACCATTACATTCTTTCACTACAAGTTCAGTGCCAATTTCATGGCTATTATATTTCTTAAAGCTGGATTAAGTCATCCTTGTCTGACAGACAGATGAAAGAGAGCTCTCTAACTCCGAGAATATTTTCTTTTCATGAATAATTTCCAAGCATAAATAGGAATGTTAACAAAAGTTTTGAGATTAGTTATAACAGCTTGTTGAAAATACAATCCATGGACATTAGAAATAGAATAACTATAAACTGTAATAAATTAAGAAAATATTGATAATGAAAGTAGTTCCTCTTAACGTATTTACATTAAACTTTTAAATATCCAAATGCCACATAGGTAATAAGCAAAAAGGTGAAAAGACTCTTGCTCAGACAAACTCAGAATCAGTGGGAAAGCAGGTACTTTTGACCTAGACCTACGTTAAAAATACTGCTTTGTCAATATGACCTTTGACCTGGAGAAAGCTACTTGAACTGCAGTGTCTAATCCTGGTCTCCTGGTAATAATGTCAATTGGTTTTTACAGTTGTAAAGATTGATCGTGATGGCACCGTGAACATACCAAGCAGCTTCTGAGAGAGTTGCTCTTAGTAAGGATGATTTCCTTAGAGTAAATGTTTAGGAGAATACAGGAGAATGGTTCCTCACGCTGTGGTTTTATGAGACTGCTTGTTATATTTTGTATTATTTATATCCTTTACTTTGGTATGTAGATTGCTGATGTGATGTGAAATGAAATTTTGTCTCCCTCCCACCTGCATCAGTGCAGCTGACACACACACGGGCCCTTCCGGTGAAACGTGGCATTCAATTCTACATTATGAAGTTACCATTGTCAGAGAAGACTACAATAATTTCCTGCTTTCACTTAAAGGTGTCTCAAATTATCCAGAAGGCAAAGTGCACTTGAAATACACTACTTTGTACAGGAATAAATCAGAGGCATATAAGAGAAGTTGTTGAAAATACCGGACTAGAAGGCGAAGGGAGCAAACGGACAGGAATCCTGAGCCTGACCTTGGCTCTGCACGTTCTGACTATTCCATTTCTCCAGCTCGCACGCGTATGAAGACTTTTGTGAACTCTTCTTTCGTCTGTGACATTAATGTTGGTATATTGATAAAGAAAAGGTTGCATTTCATTTATATTGTTGACTCCCCAGATTAGAAACATGTTGAACTAAACTATATATCATTAAAATCCCCTTTAATTATTGTAAGGTGCTTAGGTACTTTTAAAATCAGGTATTAATTTCACATATATGGATTCCTATATTAATTAAATTATATTAAATAATTTAAATTAAATATTTTAAATGTATTTATATTAAATAATTATTAATTTTTAAATTAAATAAAAATATTTGAATTATAAAAGTTAATATATTTAACACATATCAAGTACATTACATATATGTCACTTAGATATGTAAAGTAACTTAAATATATAAAGTAAGTTATCCATAACTGGTATGTATGATAATATAAACACTCATGAGAACATTATCTAACTTTAAGTTGTTTTTTTTCTTGAAGTTTTATCTTGGATGCGTATGCCTCCTTTTCTTCATTTTGCTTTCATCCCTGTTTTGGTTTCTGTGCATTAGATTAAACAGCCACTTTCCCAGGCTTGAAGGAGAGGTCTTGTGTAGGAGGTAACTCTTGGTTGCATCTCAAACCTTTGTGATCGTCAGACCTGCCTATTTTATTTTTAAGGGCTCCCTGTAGGTGAGGGTGTTCCATAGCCCTCAACTGTGCCCCAAAGGAGATCTCATTCAGCATGCAGATTCAGGCTTATTGGCAGCCAGGCCTGCAGGCAGCAGATTTAAAGAACACAAATATATACACAGAGTCCTATGGGACCACAAGTCTAAGCCCCTATAGCCACCAGTGCCAGGGGATGGAGAGGTGTGCAGTTTGCAAAAACCAGAGCAGCAGAGCAAAACACCAGTAAAAGCTCTTTTTGGCCAGAGAGAGGTGATCAGGAGCTGGCAGACTGGGGAAGAAGGCTTAAAGGTAGCTCCTGCCCCTCTCTGTCCCAGACAATACCCCCATAGTCCCCCATATATGTGTCAAATGAGATGCCTACTCTCAGACCAACACACCAAGTAGGCAAGCAGCTTCTCCCCCACACAACATGGCACACCTGGATGGCCTCTTGCTCAGGGCCCCGGGGCGAATGATTCCTAGCCCCTGAGCCCTTTGAGTCTTTCCTTATTTTGTGGGTCTCCTCCACATGAGCCCAGGTGGTTTTCAAAGCTAGATGTTTTGGGAGCTTGTTTCTCAGATGCAGGTTTTAAAAGTTGGGGATGCCTGCTGGGGGGTTCAATCCTTTTGCTTCTCAGGGAGAAGCTCTGGGTTTTGAGTTTTCCTCGGGAAGAACCACCTGGGGGCGGGGTCGTTATGGTGAGAATGTGTCTCAGCCTCTCCTACCTGTTTCCATGTGGGCCTTCTCTCCTTTGCAAGAAGGGTAGGCATTGTTCAGACAGTTCCAGGATTTTCTGGAGGAAGTTGTTCCATCTGCAACTGTAGGCTCTGTGTGTTCTTGGGAGAAGGTGAGTTTAGGATCCTCTAAGGTCACCATCTTGAACCATAATTTTTCTGTCTTAAGAAATAATATTTTTCCAATATTCCTCTTGATCCAGTCTCATCCTCCTGTGTCTCTGATTTATGAAGTGGCCATTGTCTTGAATTTTGCTTTTTAAATTTTTAAAAAGGTTTTCTTTATTTATGTTTAGAGAGATGGGAATGGAGGGAGAAAGAGGGAGAGAAACATTGATGTGTGGTTGCCTCTCACATGCCCCCTACTTGGGACCTGGCCCACAACCCAGGCTTGTGTCCTGGCTGGGAATCAAACTGGCGACCCTTTGGTTCCCAGGCCTGCACTCAGTCAGCTGAACCACACCAGCCAGGGCTGCTTTATACATTTTTTTTAATCATTTTGTAGCCAATTTTAAAATAGATTTATTGCTCACTTATATCCATGAAAACAGATTATTGTATAATTTTACTTGTTTTTACATCTTTTAGAAATGGTTCTATATAGTATATTTATCTGTGTCCTCAACATTATCCAACGATATGTTAAGATTACTCCTCATGTGTATGCTATGTTCTAATCAAATGGAAGTTGGCCACAGTAACTCTCATACTGTATTTGCTAGCTTTAAAATATGTTATATATAAATGATGATTTTCAACCTGAGCTAAATAAAGGTGTATTAAAACATTTATTTTTTATGGCTATTTTCTCTGTTCTTGATTTATTTTGTAGCCAGAAATTCACGATCATAAATGTTAATTATGATTCCAAAGATAACACCTCTTTTTTCTCGGACCCAACTGTAAAGTAATGTCATAATTTACCTCCCAGGTATTTTGAAGAGTAATTATGACTATGACTTAAGAGCAAAACTAATAAAACTAGGGAATTTGAACTTGAAATGAAATGGCATGGATGTCTGTGGGAGGCAGGGAGGGATAGGCTATAGGCAGAGGATTTTAAAGATACCATCTAAATTTAAGATGTTATATTTAGTTTCTGTAATTTCAGTCAGTAATTTTATTTCTTTCAAACTTGAGAATAATTTTATTTTATCATGTGCATATTGAATTGGGACAATTTCTAAATGAATTGATTCAAAAGAGCTTTTCTAAAGCATATATTTATATATACATATATGTATATATATGTATGTATATATATTTATATGTGTGTGTGTGTGTGTGTGCTTTAGAGTATATATATTCTTGAGGTCTATCCAGAATGTATCCAGCCATGTAACATGAAAAATAGAGACATTTATTGAAGATGACACAAGATGCAAGAAACATCATAGGTAAGACAATGATGCCTCAGTCCCCATGACAGTAGGCACCTTGGGACCTCACAGAGTTCTCCAAATTACCATCAGACGGCCCATCATGTTTTCCTGAATCCCACCAATGGTCTGAAATGTCTTCTCTTTCAAAGGTGATTTTAGTTTTAGGTTTTGGGAAAAGCCAGAAGTCACAGGGTACCAAATCTGAGCTGTAGGGGGCTGAGTCACCTGGATGATTTGATGTTTTGCCAAAACACTCTGTATGAGACCTGATGCATGAGCAGGCACATTGTCATGATGAAGCTGCCAATCACCAATTGCCCATAGCTGCAGCCTTCTGAATCGTCCAAATAGTTTCTATGGAGGAATGGACAAGCTTAATGCAAAATTTGATGCAGATTTGTTGCTCTGCTTGCTCAGTCATTTTGAATGTGATGACCACATAGTACATGTGCTCAGTCACTGGGGTCTTCTGCCCCCACTGACCAGTACAGTGAAGTCATCATTGTTCATGAATGCACATTTCAGTCCAATCTCCTTGCCTGCCAGCTTACACTGATGTCATGCAAACAATTCTCATTTTGCATAGTCACTAAAATCTTCTCTGTTTTTGTTTGCACAATGCTACACTAACTGAATTTCACTCTTATTTACATGGTTCTAATTGCTCCATAAAAACAAACTCAATATTATGATTGTCTCTTAGGTGCCCAACATTGTTTTTAAATCAGGAAATAAGAAAAAATGAAGAAGACAGAGGCGGTCATTTACTGGCTTTTCAAAAACGAAGCAGATGGTGCTTTATCTGGGTTTCACTGGAACTAAGACATTTTCACCCTTAGTTTACCTAAAAGTAAAAAGAATACTCTAGAGTTCGGTCTTCAGCCCTGGAACATCAGCATGGCAGGAAAACTATTAATTTGCCATTCATTGAAATTATATTCTCGAATATATAGCTTATAAGCAAGGAGTTTCCTTTGTTGGGGACACAGGGCATCTTCTACAATGATGGAAGCCCAGTACCGGGAGAACTAAAGCCACTCTTCTCTTGTCCTGAATAATTCAGTTCAGATTCCAAAACTGAGTACTAACAACTAATTTTAAAATGTTCCAATTAACCAGGATGGCCCTGTTTTGATTTTCCTAAATATATTAAAACTTTTATACACCTTGTTTAAATATTATTTCATTATTGTTTAGTGTACCGTGTAGAGCAAACACATGTGGTTTTGAATGACTGAACTCTGCTTTTACCTTGCAGTTTCCTACCCAGAGTTCTCTTGATTTTCTTAGCTCTTTCCCTTTTATTGAACATTCAGGGCATCTTAAACATGTGCTCTCTCTATCACCATAGACTGTCCTCTGCATTTTAAAAAATGTGCTACAAACCACAAAACAAATGAACTGCAGATAAAAATGGACTGTGGTATGGAAAGTTTGCCCATAAAAGGCCAGTGCATGTTTGGAGGGCTAATCATTTAGGATCCAATAATAAGGGTAATTCTATAATATAAATCTTCACAGAGCCAGATCAATACGGGGTATAACAAGACAAAGCCATCACCTTTATAACCAATCAGGCCAGCTCAGAGTATGAGAATATGATAAAGAAGATAGTTTCCTATGAGGCCCGCAAGTGTTTATGAGATTCCAGATAGTAGAGAAACTCTGAAAAAGAGGACTGCAGTTCTGAAAAAGGACTCCAAATAAGCTTCTTCCCTGACCTCCTTCTCCAAGCAACAATACTACAAGATACAGTTTTCAATGCTAACTACTAATAGTCCTGCCATTGTCAACCACTATTGCAAATATCACTCTAAGATGATGCCATTTTTAAGGTCTTCACATATGCCAACCAACACAATACTCACCTCCCATTCTATTTTTTATAATCTGCAAAATGTATTTAAAAGTAGATGTAATAATTTCAACTTTTACAGGAAAAGAAGCCCAGTCAGATTGTTTACTTCATGTACTTGTCTTCACATCATTCTGGTTTTATCTCAAATGGTACCTACTTAGGCTCAAAAAAGACCCAGTGTTGTGCACATACAATTGTATTGCTGCTCGTCAGATTTCTTGTCGTCCAGTTCCCTCCACCATACGCATCCACGTCTATCAGTATTTTTGTTCATGGAAGTTGCCGTTTTATGAAACTATGTTTGTTAAACCGTTCGTTGTCTATTATTTCCATAAGAGTGTCAGTTTTTTGAGGGCGAAGAATATGTTTTTGTTGCTGCATGTGTGGAGACTGGAGAAGTGCTTGGCACGTAACTGGCACTCAGGAAATATGTATTGATAGAGTGAGCAAAAGACTACCTTGAATGATAATATTGTAAGTGGCAGAGCCAGGATACAAGCAACCTCAACTTTTTAGCAGCCAAAGATTACATTTTCTTTTATCCTCTTTCTACTATATTTCACATTTCGCAGCCTATTGGTTTAGGATTATCAGATTGTACATATCGTGATGTCAAATGCCCTAACAATGGAAGAGTTTTGTCTTATTAGAGAAAACCCAGCCTCCCAGGTGTTAGAGATTTGCCCCCAGCACTTACCTCTATTTACAGTCACATCATCGTGGTGGGTTTTGTTCTCGGAAGGGAATGTGTGTCCTCGTTGAGATCCGTTAGGGTGTAACCAAAGTAGACAAGGCTAGATTTACTGGGAGGATATCAGTCTTGCCATCAGCACGTCCACCACAGTAATTCTTGAACCCTCCTGGTTTGTAGCTGAGTTCAGCTTCCAGGAAGCATAACATTAAATAAAACTTCTAAAAGCACTCTTGTGTTCTTTAATTAATTATAACATCAATATCAACCAAAAAGATCATGGTGTAAAAACAGGTAATAGAAGTGTAGGTTGTATTAAAAGATACTCTGTTTCTAGATGTCAGAATATTTTGAATTTACTATGGTTTGCAGAAACCATCTAGGCAAATAGGCCCATTCACTCATGCATTCATTCAACTTGCAAATATTTATTGAGCATCTACTATATACTTTTACAACACTGGAAACAATGTGCAGTTGCAAATATCACATGTCAGAGAGAATGCTAATTAATATAATAGATTCATCAAACTGTCCAAAAGATAACATATAATTTTCTGTACGATTTGAAAATACAATGATCACCTAACAGTTTGTATTAATGTTGTACTTCCTTTGTGGGTTTTCTTAATTCTGAGGAAAAATGATCACTTCTGTCTGACATGCTAATTTTTTGCAGTCATTTGCCCTATAACGATACCCATAAGACTTACCAAAGTTCCTCTGCCTCTGATTTATTGGTTTAGAAGTTCTTCATTTATTCAAAAAGTAGAATTTAAATCCGATTGGCCATTTTCCAGGCTCAGTCTATGAATTTATGTCATCACTAGTTATTCAGCTTCAACTGGTCTTTTGTTTATAGAATGGACTAAGGAATCTTGATAAAGCTTTGTGAGTTTTGGTGATCTCTAAGGATTTTCTTCTTATTTTCCTATTCCATCTGCTCTGGGAAATGGATTCCCCAAGGTCTTGAGTTTTAGCATTACCATCAGTTTAGCTATTTGGGTTTGACCACAACTCTTTGTTATTTTACTTCTACCCCTCCAATAATCTCCATATGAAAAAAATAATCTATCATCAAAATTCATCTCATCTTGTTCTTTCTCCACCTCCTGAACGCTCAACCCATCTTTCGAGAATTATTTTGAGGCAAGGCATCCAAGATCCTTCATGACCTGGGTCTCACCTAACATTGTAGTTTCATCTTCTGGCACTTTTCTGTGACTCCTTCAAAATACGGGCCTCCCCGCCCCCAGTCTGACCTAGCCACAGTTTGTGCTTCTCTTTACTTGACATTCATTTCCCATCTCCATATCTCCACTGACATATTTTGTTTCGTGGCTCTATTTCATGACTTCCTATTCATGCCTGAGGCCAGGCAGCCTGGCGTAGGTGCTACCTTTTTCTACACTAAGTGGCTTTGTGGCAATCTGTGTACTCATTTATTGTCATAGGAATAGCAATGATTTTCTTTTCCTGTAGCCTCTCCTATGTTATAAACAATGTACTTTCCTTCGCTGTGACTCTACAATACTTAGGAGAAGGACTTGTGCATGTCTGATAATAAATGTCACATAAGAGAACTAGATTCTAACAAGATGCCATGCTTCCTTCAACTCGGCATCCTCTCCAGGTAATTAAACGTGGGAATAATTTTAATTTAACAGCTATTATAAAGAGCAACAAACACATGCTCTGCTCTAATTTTCTAAACATATTATCCTTTTCTTATGTTTTATTTGTGTGCTCGAGTAAAAATATTTATTTTGGGGGAGTGTTGTATTACAGAAATATCTGTTTTAAACAATAATAAAACTTAACTTTAAATTATCCTTTCACTTACTTAAAAGCAAGTTCTTAAAAGTGTTTATACTCAGGTGTAAGATGTTATTTAAAAATCTCTGTGATAAATATGTGAAGGGAAAATTTAGTTCCAGGAAGGTAATATGAGTCAGATCAATGGATAGAATCACACTATATGCCATATGAATTTTGTGAGCTTAAATTTACATTTCAAATGTGCAAAGTAATGTAAAATTGCAAATTGGCAAAGCACTCTAGATAAAATACCAAAGAAACCTTGAACAATTTTGAGCTCCAAGAATATTATGAATTTATATTTCCTTGTTTATATGCATATGTTGCACCAGAGAGATATAATTGGCTTGACTCCACAGTCCACATACCCTAAGTAAATGGTGTTTGAATAAAGGAGGTAGCTACTCTTGCATACCCTTAACTCCACTGCAAACCTGTTCTCTCTCACATAAAAATTTGAGTGTCACTCTCTGGATTACATTTGTTAAAAGCTTTTTTAAGACATCATTGAAAATTTCTTAGTTGTTAGGGAAGACTTTTCAAAAACTAGTTCTTATCACCTGTCTGAAATCATAGCCTGGCCCTCACTACTTCACATGTTGTGCTTCACCCAGACTCTATTCCTGTGTATTGCTGTACCACCCCCCAACCCACAGTCATTCGCTAGCTTCTTCCCTCATCTGATCCAGTGCAACCACAACCTAACACAACCTAAAGCTTAACATGTCAAGGGGAATGCCTGCTTCACTTCCCAGACTCTTGTTAAAGAATGATAAAGGAGGAGAATGACAGGACCTGCTACCAGATATACAAAAACAAAAAAAAAGGTCCATCTATTAAAATTGGCCATGAGAAACTTAGTGGGAAGGTGAGACTGAAGTCCTTAAATGACATTGTTTTCTGGGCTTGCAGATGTATTATCCAAGATTTCTCAGAATTTACCTCTTCAGCTTATGATGCCTTCTTTATATTGAATTTGCATGTTGACATATATATGTCACTGGTGAAATATGAATGACATCCATTTACTCGATTCATGAAAACCTATTACACTTTAATTTAAAGGCGCAAATTTCTGCCCTGTTAATCGGACATTCTGAGGTCTGTGGGTCCCAAGTTAACGTTGGCAGGTTTTAGGGCTCCATTCCAAACACAAGTCACTTCTGCCTTTATTTGGATACCTTTATCCTGCTGGGTTATACCTCAGCTGTCTAGTTCACATACTCATTATTCAGCCCAGTACAGCTCGTCCATGGACCTTCTGAATACGAGGCAAGTATGCACTGAACCAACCTCAATCAGTTATTCTGTCATTAACCCAAACAAGCGTCCTCCGCTTTGGGTGCTAATGTTTGGCTGGCAACCGTCTGGAGACAAAGACACTTTCAACTGTGATCCCTGGGAGCGATTGGCAGAAACTAAGGTTCTGCATATCTCCACTCCTTCACCACAGCAGAAAGGGCATTTGGGAACTTTTTTCATCATCTGCAATCTCATTTGACAGAAACTGCTGCTTAGTATGTCTTGAATTGCAAAGAGTCAGAAAAAAAATCAGTACCAAGATATACTGTTTAAGTCAATAAAACATCCAACATTCCATCTTTATGAATTAAAAGTCCTGTATCTACAAATTAGACCATGTTTTTACTTGACTTTGTTTACAGGAAGAAGTGACATTTTTAAGCTGAAGAGATAACACCAATTTTAGAATCTGTACCTGACTTTAAGTTGCAGGTATGGAAAAATCCAAAAGAAAATGGCTTAACCGATGAACTAACTAGCCCAGATGACTTGCAAACTTAGAAGGACGGTGACCATCAGTATCAGTCTGATCCAGCACTTTCACTTGTGACATTGAAGGGCCCTGTTCCACTCTTTAGCTTCGCACTGTTTTCTTCAGGTGTTAGTTTGTTCTTTTTGCTTCGGTCAACAATGAATACCTGCTCCAGGAAAACAAAACAAAACAAAACAAAAAGCTTCATGTTTTAGATTATAAAAATTTAGATTAGAAATTTAGAAATGTTTTAGATCCAGAGAGATTGCAGGAATCTCTTCCTCAAATATTACTTAAAAATCCATGGCTTGTACCATTATTGAAAAGTCTGGGTGATTACACCTGAGCCAGTCATTATAGGTATTGATTGACATGAGCTAGGGTTATAAATGGTAACTCGGAACACTAGCAATAGCAAAGAAGATGGGACTTTGTTGATTGGAAAAGCCCACCAAGTTTCAATCCCTGTAGCTAGATGTATGTTCAGCCCCACCAATCATGTTTGCTATAAAATGAGGGAGGGTAGATGAGTAGAAGTTGACCATATTCACACATGGTAAGTGGTGTGCAAATTCTTTTTTGCTGAATTAATGAATTAATTGATTAAATTAAAGGGCAGTCTAGGCTTGCCATTGGTAGTATGTTAGGCAAACACATTATTGTACAGCGGAAAATCCTCATCTTTAAAATGAACATAGTAACTTCCTTACACAGTTATGAGAATTGGAAAAAGTAATACACATAAACCTTCTTTACCAAAGAAATAACATATTTTCGAAATATTTTTTAAAGTATCCCAACCCCATTCTGTGAAATAATTTGCAGTGGAGTAAAGCTTTAAATTTTGTTAAAATTTAAAAATTCCTATATCAGATAATCTTATATTTTAATGATAGAACTTTTAAATCTGAGCTCTTGAAAGCCAGTGTATTGAATTAACAAAAACTACATAAATGTTTTTGAGAGGAAACTTTCCCCCTAAGTTCAGAGTGTACCAAAAATTCAAGAAATTTTATCTGTGTGGCAAGAACTTCACTGTTGATTAGAAATAAATAATTGTAAAGAAACACATATGATCAAATAGATAATTGTTTTAGAAGAACATATTTATAGTAATTTGTATAAAATGAGTCCACTCATTTTATGTCTTATTATGTTCCATTATGTCTTTTTTATGTCTCATTTTATGTTCCATTATGTCTTTTTGGGGGGGTAGGAGGTGGAAGGGTTAACTTTTCTTTAATTTCTAAATTCCAGATCTTGACCAAAATTTGGGGGGAAATCCTAGAAAGATTATCTTAGAATACAGGCAAATCATTGTCATAAATTGCTCTTTTTCTTTTTTAGTAGTGTCTATTCAGGTCATTTGCCCATTTCTTAATCATGTTCTTTGTCTTCCTGGTGTTGAGATATATTAGTTCTTTGTATCTGCTGAAGATTAAACCCTTATCAGATATGTCACTGGTGAAATGTTCTCCCAAACAGTTGGGTCCCTATTTGTCTTGCTGATGGTTGCTTTAGCTGTGCAGAAGTTTTTTAATTTAATGTAGTCCCATTTGTTTATTTTTCCCTTTGTTTCAAACATCTTAAGAAGGGCGTCCAACTCACAGCCCATGGGCCGCATACAGCCTAGGATGGCTGTGAATGTGGCCCAACAGAAAATTATAAATTTACTTAAAACATTATGAGATTTTTGTGATTATGTGTCAGAAGGTATTTCATAGGTGGTTCAGGACAGCTCTTCTTTGTCCAGTGTGGCCCAGAGACACCAAAAGATTGGACACCACTACTAGGCGATGTATCAGCAAAAATATTGTGATGTGACATACCTGAGATTTTACTGCTTGTGTTTTCTTCTAGGATTTTTATGGTTTTGAGACTTATATTTAAGTCTTTGATCCATTTGAGTTTATTCTTATTATGGTGTAAGCTGGTGAACTAGTTTCATTTTTTTGCATGTACCAGTACAGTTTTCCCAACACCACTTATTGAAGAGACTGTCTCTGCTCCATTGTCTGCTCTTGCCCCCTTTGTCAAATATCAATTGATCATAAAAGTGTGAGTTTATTCCTGGGCTCTCTGTTCTGTTCCATTGATCTGTATGTATGTCTGTTCTTATACCAGTGCCAAGCTATTTTTATTACACAGGCCTTATAGTATAAATTGATATCTAGGAGCTTTGATACCTCCAGCTTTGTTCTTCTTTCACAAGATTGCTGAGGATATTTGGAGTGTTTTTAGTTTCCATATAAAATGTTGAAATATTTGTTCTAGTTCTTTGAAATATGCCATTGGCATTTTAACAGGAATTGCATTGAATGTACAGATTGCTTTGAGTAGTATGGACATAGAAATGGACCAAAAGAGAGATGAAAATTAAAACCACAATGAGATATCACTTTACACCTGTCGGAATGGCCATCATTAATAAATCAACAAATAAGAAGTGTTAGCAAGGATGTGGAGAAAAGAGAACCCTCATGCCCAGTTGGTGGGAATGCAGTCTAGTGTAGCCACTGTGGTAAAACAGTATGGAATATCCTCAAATATTAAAAATGGAACTTCCTTTTGACCCAGTGATTCCACTTCTAAGGATATATCCTAAGAATACTGAAACATCAGTATAAAAAATACATGCGCCCCTATGTTTGTGACAGCACTATTTACAATAGCCAAGATCTGGAAACAGCCTAAGTGCCCACCAGTAAATTAGTGGATAAAAAAGTTGTGGCACATTTACACAATGGAATGCTATAAATCATCTAAAAAGAAGAAACTCTTACCTTTTTTGACAGCATGGGTGGACCTGGAGAATATAATACTAAGTAAAATAAACCAGTCAGTGAAAGACAAATACCACATGATTCCACCCATATGTGGAACCTAATGAACATAATTAACAAACAAAGTAGAAACAGAAGCATAGCTAGCTACACAGAACAGACTAACAGTGTCTGCGTGGGGTGGATGAAAGATGGTGAAGGGATTAAATGAAGAATATGGACAACCCATATTCTTCAGACAATGGACACAGACAATGATGCGGAGATTGAATTAGGGAGGGGAGAGTGGGGGGCTGGGTGGAGGTAGGAAAAGGGAGAAAAACAGGAACAACTGTAATGGCAAAAGCAATTAAAAAATCACCTTTTATTTAATCAGTTTAATCCTCAACTGAAGAGTCATATCACCAAAAATAGATGAGTATACTGCATATATATGAGTTAAAATAGTCAGTCTAATCTTCACCAAGTAAACAGTCATTTTATTTTATCTTTGTCAGAATTATGTTTTAATTCGCCTGCCTTCTTAGAATTCATTTCAAAAATAATAAATTTGTAGTGCATATGATCATGAATCTTGATATTTTAGAACAAATAGATAATTTATTAGCTCACTTATCCAGGTAGATTTTCTTAAGGCCAAATACAAACAAACTAACAAGAATATACTGAATAAACAATATTTAAAAGCAGGCTCACTTACATTTCTTGTAATTAGAATCTTAACTTTAATTTCACAATAACACTGATTACCAATAACTGACAGTAAATTTGATGAGTGCCAGCAGTTCCTGGAAAAACTAGAGGGCTCGATTAACCAGAGAATAGGGCAGGGGTTTTTTTCTTTGGCCTATGATGTCTGAAATGCTTGAAGCCACTAAACAGAGCAAGAAAACAAGCTTTAAGAGTAGAGGAAACAATACTGCATGAAGCTTAAGACAACAAATAAGTAGAAGCTCATAGTTTGGGAAGTCAGTATTTTTGCCTTTTAAACAAAAAGTGCTTTAAATATCACACATGCAATAAAGAATGCATAACTGCATTACTGAGAGCCCTCTATCAGACACAATGATTAAGGATGATTAAGCCATTGAATCATGAAGGAAATGTTTGAACCCCAGCCCTATCTACTGATAGCTTGAATTGGACAATTTCCTACTCAATGTAGTGCATTTCTGTTCTCTCACCTAAAAATGAAAAATTGTAACCTGTTGGGTTCTCGTGAAAATTATATGGCATAACATACATAAATAATCTATTTGGGCCTGGGATATTATAGGTGCTTACATAAATAGTAAAACTTAATGTTATATTTATTTTAAAAAAATACAAGTAACAGAGAATCATTTTGTTAAATGGTCAGAATTTTCTTTTAAAGGAAGACAAAAGAGAAAGATGTTGGGATATCGATATCCCAAAGTAATTTTCTTTAGTATATGGAAAGCCAGTTCTGCATGTTTTGAATTTCTCTATGCATCTGGACTCTGCACAGTTACAGGAGATTTGAAAAGTGGTAAGAAAACGAACCTCTTCCTTCAAGGAGCTCACAGTCAAATCTATAAGCTAGAATTTTCTTTTTAACACAATACTCTAATTCCAGACATCACTGTCATAAGGTATTAGGTTAGGAAAGATTACTTTTGTCTGAACTATTTGATATAAAAATGCTTTTCAGAAAACCTAACCAGGCAGTTGGTGGATATTTGTGATTGAAACACACTGTACTGAATATTTACATCTGTTCAATTTACAGGAAAAATCAATACAGGAGGGTCCCTGCTTTAATGAGTTGTGTTTTTTGTTTGTTTGTTTGTTTGTGCTGTCGACAGCATGTCCTGTCCAAAGGGCGGAAAATGACAAAACACAGAACATGAGTTTTAAGTCTGGTGAATCCAGGCACAATTTAAGTCTCTTTCATATTATAATAAATTATTAGAGGTAATTGTGCTTTGCAATTTCCCCGTGTAGAGATGCAGCTCGTAAGACTGTCAGGAGGCACCTCGTCCTGGTGCGAATGGGAATTCACATTGTTGTATCCACATTGTTCGCATGGTTGTCCCAAACCATAAAGTGCTGGCTTTTTTCAGGAGCTAAATGTTATGACTTTAAGATCAGTATGTGTTTTTGAATGAAATCAGCCATCTCTCAAAAAACTAGGTTATAATTGTAGTGCTGTTCATTACCAGAATATAGGAAGGTTTACACATTTTTGACATGTTAACATGAGATGGATTTCAAAGATTTATGATTATTGCATCTTTTACTTCCTTTACTCTTAGCCATGTATGGCTTTGGACAAATAGTAATCTCCTTCCTGGGAGATTAATGTGAATAACATTGATATTATGTACTTTTATTTCTGTTTTCTTCATGAAAGTTTTATAGAAATCAGATGAGTCTTTATATTGAAGTAAGGTCTTTTAGTTCAGTGATTGTGATCTTTTGAGCTTTAAGAACTCTGCAGAAGGTTACTTTGGATTAGGTGGAGGGTGACCCAATATGCCAGAATTTATTATTATTATTATTATTATTATTTTGTAGTTTACCATTTGTGCCACCCCAAGGTCATCAAAATTTTCACCAATACTTTATTCCAAAAGTTTGAAATTTGTATGTATGATATTTGTTTATATAAATCTCAGAATGTATCTATGAATGATATAAGACATCTAATTTTACTTTATATTTTGTATTGCTAGGTAATAGCACTGGTATTTACTAGAATGCATCCTTTCCTGCTGATATGTAATACTAGCACTTTATATACATGTTTCCTTACACACACAGGTCTTTCTCTGGGCTCTCTTTTTGGGTTCATCATTTAATTTGTCTATCCTCGTGCCTACACCAAATCAGTTTTAAGCAGTTTACGTTTAGTACCATTCTGCACCAGTTTCAGCGTAAAGTGGCCAGAAAACCACGGACTCTACAGAGTAGTCCCAAGCACCCAGAATTGGCAAGGAGGCAAAAGGAGTGAGGGTAAAAGATGCACACGACCCATCTTTTCAACAGGGAGGTTTGAAGAGACAGGGGAAACATATTTACGGTGGCTACATTGAATGTCAAGGGCTCTGGGGCACGGGTTTGTCCGTGGTTGCCTGGTACTTTGCTCTCAGAGCAGGGAAATAGTGCCCAGTCTAAAGGTCTGATAAAGTAGGTAGTTGAATCAGGCTCTGGAGTGGTTGGTTTGCACATGAAAGGACTGCTCGCTGGGGAGTCTTTCACTATCTCTAGAATTGACTAGGCCCTGGAAAGGGCAATCTCTCCAGTCTGCAAGGCTCCAAATGTCAAAGAATCAGAAATACAGACAATAAAAAGAAACAATTAAATCTTTGTCTCTTTTCTCTAACCACACAGGTCCCTTCCAGGGAGCAAATAGTATTAATAATTTTACGTTCAGAGCCAATCTATGTATTTTCAAATATATGTAATTGAGCATCTTTTGCACAAAGAATTGCATATTGTACCCTCTACTGTAATGCAGTTTGCTTTCAGTTAACATCTTTTTCATACCAGTACATTTAATTTTTCTCTGATTATCCAGTTCTGCAGAATTTCACTCCACTGATATGAGTTAGCTGACCATTCTCTTCGCAGAAGGACATTTAGTTTGTTTCAGTCTTTTAATTTCACAAATAATACTGCAATGAGATGTGTATGTATAATTAACATATGCATGATTATTTATAGGACTAGAGAAAAATGCTAAATTAGTGTCATGCATTTAGAATTATGATCAGCATATATTGACAGATCTCGCCATAGAAATTGCACCAATTTCAGTCCCACCAGTGATGTTTGAGAAAGCCTGTTTTCCTTACTCTCAACGTCACTGACAAAATATTTATCATTTTTTTATCTTCAGACAATTCATGTTTTATGTGTATATTTGTGGAATGTATAAGTATATATAAAACACATATATACACATATTAAGATGGTGATATATTTGATGACATTTTATTTAGGATATTTAGGGTTCTTTTCAAAATATTTGTCTATAATAATCTTTCTCATATTCTCTTTCTATGGTTTTGATATCAATCTTGTACTAGTTTTATAAAATACTTTTAGGAATTTTCCTTCTGCTTATTTTGTGAATATATCTTAAGGATTATATGTTCTTGAATATATGTTAGCACTTGCCTTAAGATTGTTGTGGCTTGTTTCTTTAATATGTAAGCCAGGATTCATGACTCTCATCCGTGATTTCTGTCTGTTTTCTATTTTGGACTTCTGTGTGTGGTTTAACTTTAGGAAGTTTTAGTGATGTTGAAATGATGTTGAAAGTGTTAAGGGAGAAACTTGGTTCTTCTTGCTGAAATAGTAAAGAATTACAGATCAACAAGGCTATTAGCATCCAGGCAAAGTTTATTAGTGCTAAGAGGCTGGGTAACCAGCACCTGGGTGGCCAGAGGCCAGCGGGCCAGGGGTTCTCCCATGTGGCAAGAGAGCCAAGAGAGCAAGTCCTTTGTTCTGAGGACTTACACAGTTGGCGGGGTGGGGGTGAGGGAATTACATGTTGATTGATGGGTAAAGGTAGTGCCAAGTTTCCCCCAGGGAGATGTGACTACCCAAATGTAGGTATGTGTGGGGGTCTGTTAGCCCAAATCTTTATCTTGCTCCAGACTCTATTTCTTCATTTTGTATACATGATGGGAGGCAGGCAATTAACCAAAGTGGTTTTTATGGGGTTTTTATTTGGGCACTGTGGAGCTCCTCCCTTTCCCCTTCTAAGCCCTGGGATAAATGCAGTCTCAAGGTTTTCCTTTTCCCGGCTAATGGAGAGGATGCCCACAGACTTTCAAGGGCTCCCCCTCCATGCCCTGTGCTATCATGGTTGTGCTGGTTGTTCAGAATGCGTGGCTGTCTTACTGAACAAGGCTCAGGACTATGGGGTTAATGGGTGAGACACATCTTCCTTTGCTCCCTGTACTAAGCTCTTTGTTAGATTGTAATGGTGAGGGCCCTGTCATTACTTCCCTTCTAGCTGCTCATTCCTAGCTGTTACCTATTATTTCCCCCTTCAAGTAATAGCCCAAATCTTTGGGGAGTTTGGGCTCAGGACTGCGGAGTCAACAGGTGAGACATATCTGCCTCCTCTTTCTACCAGGGTTTGCTGTCTACCCTACCTAACAGAGGTAAAAGTTTAGAATTACCTGAGCAGTCCACTTACTTCATTCACAAATTTAAAAAGCAAGTGATGCCTAAATTAGAAAAATGACTTGCTCAAGAATGCATGCATTGTAATTCTCTTAATAAACAAACCCTCAAACCCTCAATTGTCCGCACAGGTGCACGAACACACAAATTGCCATTCAAGATCTTCTAGTGGCCCCATGTGTAAACCACTAAGCATATTGAGCATATTTTCCTTGAACTCTTCTTTTATTCATTTTCCTTTTGTTAACTTATGGGCCTGTGGGAGACAGAAGATGCACCTGTGTTAGCCTAGCTCTGTCAGAGATCTTGTGCAAGATACCAAAGCACACATGTCACAAGTAAGTGCATTCTTGCTAACCCATTGAGGTCAGGTTTATGACCCTTGCCCCCTTGCTTTGGTCACTGACCTTATCCTATTCCGCTGGGACTCCAGAGAAACCCACTCACCTGTGGGACGTGTTCCTCTTTCCATCCTGTTTTGTTTCTAAGCTTGAGTTCTTTTAAATTTTGTTTTTAAGTGAGAAAATACAGCCTCTTTTACAGACGACTGAGAGCAGGAATGACTGATGTCATCTTTTACATTAACACTCCCCTCGCTAAGTAAGTTGGCCTTCTCTTTAGTTCAGGGTCATTGACATAGTAATAGTTTTATCCAACACAATTTTCACAGAGCGTACAAAATATTTTCCACCACATAGAACAAGAAAGTTTGCCCAGTCACCAAGTTGCACACGTTGAAAGAAAAACAACCTTAATAAAATTTAAAACATATAAGCATTTGTACTCTTGATATTTTTTAGAGATAGTATGGTACTTTATGTGAATTATTCTAATTTTGAATTTTTGGTTCCGTTTTTACAGATAAAGAATGAGACCCCTAGAGGTTTGCAGAGGTACCATTTAGTGAAAGGCTGAATTATTTGACCTGTTAGCAGGCATTCTTCTGAGTTCACAGCAATTGGCATTGTTATTATGGAGCTTTTCCCCAAGGGTAAGAAAGCAAGGTACTTAGCTGAATTTATTGTCAAACATCAGCTGAAAAAATTCTTCCTCTTTCTGACAGTTCCATCATGAACATTACCTCTATGCAATAAGAGAAGCTGAAAGAATAGTGAGGACACATCAGATAAGATTAAGCTGTATATTTGGATACCTTCACTTCTCAAGACTCATTCCAGAACATGGCACTGTATTTGTGGAAAGTTAATAGATACAAATTCATATTTAATGTGATGTGTCATAGTTTATTTTTTGATGCTGAAATTATTTTCCTTAGACAGTATGAATTTAGTAAGATATAAAAAAAGTAAGCGCTGTCTTTTCTTGGAAATTTCAGGGCACTAATTTGTGGTTAAGCAGTGAGTTCATTATGTGAGGATGCAAGAATTCTTTGAAGAATGCATTTCCAGTGTGGGAATTAAAATAAAAGAGTTCAAACAGTGACAGTAAAATCCACTCACTTGGTTTGATTTTAAAAGTTGAGTTTCAACAACATTTGGCAAACAAATACTGCCTTTATTAGGACACTTTTCCCACCTACAATCATTTTCAGATGCCAAATTGCAAGGGCTGTTTGCAGGCTCCATTTAGGGGACAAGTACCACACACCCAAATTGGTTAATTGTACCCATTAATACTCAGCGAATGTAATTATATCATGCACAAAGGAGAAAGCTGATAATGTATGCTCATCACGTTCTCCTAGGGCCTACTATACTGGAAATGACATTATTGCTATTTTAATAAGTGCCTATTAGAAGAATTATTCTCCCTTTCTAGCAGCACAAAGTGTTTCTTTTGCAAAATTTACAAATAAGAGGAAACATTTGGCTCCAACTCCAATACCAAGGGATACCACTTCAGTGACTTTTAACAATGACGAATTGGCTAGGCTGGAAGGAGTGAAAATATCTTAAGCTATTTAGACCCAATGAGCCATGAAGCCAAATGTGGTGCCACTTTGCTGCTAGATTACAAAATGTGTCTGTCTTTCTTTTTTTAGTTTCTTTCAAAAGCTGTCCTCCCTTTCCAATTTGATAAACACAAGTTTGTAAATTATTTAATAGTTCAAAGTTAAAGCAAGTATTAACAATGTTGCATAACTACTTATTTGAACTATGCACGAATCATAGCATAATGTAATTGTTTTGAACTGAAAGACAGCTTTATAATTGTCCAGCCCGAATCTCTTGCTTTACAAAACCAGAAACTAGCTTAGAGACAGAAAGGGGCTGGCCCATAGTGTCCTGTTCTCTGACCATGGAGGTTCTAATTCCCTCCACAACTTTGCTGTGCGGTGCATATGCCTAGAGTGTACCCTGTCCCTTCCCCATTGCTTTGTAATGTAGAGCATTTCAAATGTCTTTTTAAAGAAAACTTCCATACCTCCCTTTTGTGGTGTCCAACCTTTTGGCATTTCTGGGCCACACTGGAAGAAGAGCTGTCTTGGGCCATGCATTAAACACATAAACCCTAACAAAAAATGATGAGCAAAAGAGAATAGTTTTAAGTAAATTTATGATTTTGTGTGGGGCCACATTCATAGCCATCCTGGGCTGAATGTGGCCTGGGGGCTGCAGGTTGGACACCCCTGTAGAATAAGTAGGATATGATCCCTCCTTTCTCTATGTTCCCATAATGCTTTGCTCTTTAACCTTCAGGGTTTAAGACAACAATACTAATATTGTTAATTGTTTAGCTGTGTTAACTCTTTTTGCCACCCTCCTTAGGCTGTAAGTTCCTTGAGAGCAGGTAATTATTTTATTTATTTTGGATATTCTCTATTACACCCAATAGAGAATCTGATATTTGAAACAATAAATAAATATGTTTTGGAGATGTTATTTTTAATTTTTTTTAGATTTTATTTATTTATTTTTAGAGAGAGAGAAAGGGAGGGAGAAATAAAGGAAGAAAAGCATCAATTGGAAGCCTCGCCAACTGGGGACCCTGTCCCACAGCCCAGGCATGTGCCCTGGCTGGGAGTTGAACCGGTGACCTTTTGGTTTGCAGGCCAGCACTCAATCAACTGAGCCACACAATCCAGGGCCACATTTTGGAGGTTTTAAACTTACAGCTATTTTAAAAATCAGATCCCTAGCTTCTGATGCCTGAGGCGGTGCAGCATTTTTTCCCACTATGTTGTATGGTGGGAAACACCACAGACAAGTTGAATAGGCAGGGGAGACACCGTTCGGATGACTGCAATAGAGGAGAGAGCCTGAACTCCACTCTGCCTTGAAACAAAAGGCGGGATTGTTTTTAAGCACTGAGTAGAGCAGGTGTAAAAGTGAAATATTAGTGAGCATTCAGTAAATATGATTAGACCATCTGTATTTGCCTAAATACAGATTAGCTAACTGCCTCCTGCAGAGACTGGGAGAGATAGTGGTGCTATCTTTTTGATGATTACATTTCAAAGAATATTTCCCAAGTCAGGCTGAAGAAGCCATCTTGGTGACCATCCAGTGTGTGATATTTACTTGACAGTGTATCATTTGTGCTGCAAGTAATAGAAAATTCATGTCAAAGTGGCTTAATTAATAACAGCATTTTATTAGTTCATATAACCAGGAGTTCTAAGGCAGAGTGTTTCCAAGGTCAGTTAACTGAGCAGCTTACGGATGTCACTAAAGACTGTTTATTTCCAATATCCTACTCTGATATGTCCCTCATGCTGGCTAAGTCCTCCTCACAGTAACAATTAAAACTCAATATTCTCACAATGACAACAATGTATGTCAGATAAAAAGAGCGTCTTAATCAGCTTCTAGGACAGATCCTCTTACGTTCATTGGCTAGAATTTCATCATATGCTCCTTCCTAGTTGGAACCTAGAAGGATGAATCATAATCTCTTGACTGGTTTAGCATAATGAAGATTTACTCCTGATTTCCATGAGGAAAGAGTAGATTTTAAAGTAAAAAAAAAATTGTAAGAAAAAATAAATGATTATTGGGTAAACAATCAGCAATGTCAGGGAAACATAGTAAAAAAAGCTATTAAGAGCTAAGACTTCTTTATTATAATATTTACATCTTAGAATTATTAAATAATTGAATTAGGATAAAATAGAATTTTATAAACAACATTAAAATATAGCTTCTCCCCAAATTTATTAGTTTTCAAATATATGTCCAGTAATAATCTAATTTCTACATCTGATGATGACAGATTAAGCAACTAAGACTAATTTATCTTCACTCCTCAGTAACCACAAACCTTTCTTTCCTATGCCTTGTCTTTATAATTTTGCTGTGTATGTATGCATCTGTATATAGAATATACAATTATTTTGCATGTATCAAGTTTTATATAAATGGAATATTATGCCTTGGCTGGTGTGGCTCAGTGGATTGAGTGCTGCCATGGGAACCAATGAGTCGCCAGTTCGATTCCCAGTCAGTGTACATGTGTGGTTGTGGGCCAGGTCCCCAGTTAGGGGCATGAGAGACAACTGCACATTGATGTTTCTCCCTCTCTTTCTCCCTCCCTTCCCCTTTCACTAAAAATAAATAAAATCTTAAAAAATGGACTATCATATGACATGTATTTTTGTAGTCTTTTATTTTCTCAAATATTTTCTCAGTTTAACCATGTTGATACAATACAGGGTGGGGCAAAAGTAGATTCATAGTTGTTTGCATGGAAAATAATACAATAATTAATAAATAATGATAGTATAAGAACAAACTCTGTGTTTCCTGTACTCACAACAGTAATCCTACTTTTCCCCACCTCGTATATCCACGTGCAGGTGGTAATCCATCTGGAATTATTTGTTGCGGTTGGTACCTATAAAGACAACATTATTTTTGCAATATGAATAACTAATTTTCTCAGACTAGTTATTAGATAGGCTTTAATAAACATTTATTTTCCAATAATATATAAATTTTCCTGGGATCTACAACTCCCCCATGTAATATATTACACCCGGATGTATGTGAGTGTTTTTCTGGACTCCCTTTGCATTGGTTTCTCCATCTAGCTCAGAGACACTATTGTGTTCTCGATCCATACAGCTTTAGAGTAATATTCAATATTTGGAAACATAAACCATTTATCTTTTTTCAAAACTATTTTAAATTTTAATAGACCATATCTTCTTTATATACTTTTTACTTTCTGTTTGTTAAATTTCAACAGAAAACTACCTGTAATTATAATTGAAATTACATTGAATTTAAACAATTACTGGAGAACAATTGACATGAAGAAATCACTGAGATTTTTTTCCTAAGAACCTGGAAAATCAATAATTAGATCTTCTGTAATGTCACTCACTAATTGATAGTTTATATATTTCTATTAATAGTCATATTTTAGATGTATTTTCAAAGATCTTGTTTTCTATTGTTATTATAAACAACACATTTTATGTTGTTTTTTAAAATGTCATTTTTTACTGGTATAAACAACACAGTTGATTTCAAATCTAGCAGCAAGCAGAGATGATTAACTAATATTTTTTCTATTTATTTTCTTGATTTTCCTATGTAGACTATCATAACTTCTCAAAATATCGACAGTTTACTTTCTTACAAACTTTGATATATTTTTGTTCTATATTACTTACTGCCTTTTTTATATCTTTGGTTCAATGTTGAGTAGGATCGGTGATATTGGCTTTCTCTTTATGCTCCTGATCTCAAAGTGAGTTTTGGCTTTGGAGTTTAGATAGCTTTTATTAAGTATTTTTAACAAGCTAAGGTAGTTTCCTTTTTATCTCCTAAGAATTTTTACCATGCAATTGAATTGATTTAAACTTGCTTGTGCATTTATTTTCAGAATTTCTTTACTAGATTACAAAATGCATGCAGAAACATGACCACTTTCACATAATTATCACCTGTCAAGAAACAACATTAACAGTACCCAGAAAAACCTCTTTGTACAATACTTTTGCCACTTTTTCTTCCCTTCCCCTCCTACCCAAAAAGATAACTACTATCATTTTCTAAAACCCTAGATTAGTCATAACTGATTTAAAAGTTTATAATATTTTAAAACTTTATGTAAGGGAAACATGCCAGGAGTATTCTTTAGCTTTAAGCATCTTTGCTCAAATATATTCATGACACCCATATTGTATGTGCACTTGTAGGTCTGCTAATGCTACTGATGAACGATATTCGATGTTTTGAATGCTACATACGTATGCATTCCAGTGCTGATGGACACTTACGTTTTTCCATTTTTGCATATTATAAATACTATTGCTCTGAAGACTTGTACACAGGTATTGTGGAGAACACAAGTATCCAGTTACACTTAAACAGAATTGTTAAAACATAAATTGCGGACATTTTCAGCTTTAGGAGATATTGCCAAACAGTTTCCCAAAGCGATTAGACCAACTTACACATCCATCACCTGTAAAAGAAAGTAACAATTGCTGTATTTTTACAAAAGTAAGTACCTGTGTTATATATGTATGTATGAATGTACGTACCTATCAATCAATGTGTCATTTTTCAGCTTAGCCACTTGGATGAGTGTGTAGTAGTCTTGAAATGTGGTTTGAATTTGCACTTCTCTAGTGACTGATTGTTAACAACACAAATATGTCATCATTTGTAAAGTGCCTTCAAACATAAATAGGTGCAGCAACTATGGAAAGAGTGTAAAATTTCTTCAAAAAATTAAAAATTAAATACAAAAATATGATCCCATAACTCCATTTCTGGTTGTTACCCAAAATAATTAATATCAAAATCTTAAAGAAATATATGTGAATGCACTCCCATGTTCATTGTGGCATTACTTACATTAGTGAAGACATGGAAAGAGTCTATATTAACAGAAGAATAGATAAAGAAAATGTGGTATATAAATACAACAGAATATTAATCAGCCTTAATATGAATGAACTGCAACTTGAATGAGTCCTTGAAAGACATTATGATACATGAAATACACCAGACATGGAACAAATACAATATGACCCCACTTGGGTAGGAGTCTAAAATTGTTGAACTCACAGAAGCGAAGCGACAACTGGCGGTTACCAGGGACTGGAAGAAAGGGGAATCAGGAAGGCACTGATCAAAGGGAACATATTTTCATTTATGCAAGATTAATATTCTTTAGAGATCCACTGTACAGCATACTGCATATAGTTAATAATACTGTATTAAATATTTAAAGGTTTTGTAAGAGAACAGATTTTACGTTAAATAATTTTATTTAAAAAGAAGAAAAGAGAAAACCTCTTGAGGTGGTACTAAGGTTATGGATTGTATATGACGGCTGTTGCATGGGTGTACACTTATCTTCAAACTCATGGAAGTACGTGTATTAAATACGTATATCTTTCTGTATGTCAATGACACCTCATTAAAAAGTTAAAATATTTTAACTATTTTTCTATTGCGTTGTCTGCCACATCTTTATAGTTGATGTGGAAGATGATTATATGTCTTTTGTCAAGTCCTTTGATTAATACAATATATACACAATATATACAATATATAATGTAAACATATTACAAATTACCTCTACCCAACCTATGGCTTGCCTTTTATATTTTAATGACATTTTAAAAATGAACTTAATATTTATATAGTCCAATTTATTTTGTTTCTCTCTCATTAGTTATTGTTTTTTAAGTCTTATTTAAGAAATTTTTGTCTACATCTTAATTTTGAAGTATTTTTATTATGTATTATAAAAGTGTTTTTTCATAATTACTTTTGAAGTTTAGGTTTTAGATTTACGATTTCTCTACTATTGATTTTCGTCTAGGACATTTAATTCTGTGATTGATAAAATAGATTGTCACAGATTTAGTGGCTTAAAATACACAAAGTTATGAGTTCTATAGGTCCGAAGTCTGACTCCGGTCTCACTGGACTAAAAATAAGGTGTTAGCAAGGCGGTATTTCCTTCTGGAGGCTGCATGAAAGAGTCTGTTTCCTTGCCTTTTTCAAGCTTCAAAAACCTACCCTCATTTATTGGCTCATGACTGCCTTCTCTGTGCAAAGTCAGCCAAGGCAATCTGAGTCCGCCCCACATTCCATCACTCTGAACTGTTCTCTGTCTTCTTTTACAGACCTTTGTGATTACAGTAGGTTTACTCACATATTACAGCAGGATCTCTCTATTTTGAGGTCAGATGACTAGCAACCTAATTCCCCTTTGCCAAATGAGGTACTGTATTCATAGTTTCCTAGGATTAGGACACGGACATCTTTGGGGAAACTTTTTCTGCCTCTCATAGGTACCAATGAGAGTTTAGGTTTCATGTTTTTCCTATGTCGATAGTGAATTAACCCAATATCACCTATGGAGCGTGTACTACATGGCAGTATCAAAAATCAGATATTTGGTTCTTTTTCCTGAACCTTTTCTCTTCCATCTCTCTGTTCTCTGTGTTGACACCATGTTTTCTTAATTTCTTCTCTTTTTGGGAACTATTCGTGTATGGTAGTTCTGCAGCTAAATTATTTTACTTCAGGATTGTCTTGGCTTATCTTGGTCTTTTACTTTTTATTTTTCTAAAGATTTTATTTATTTATTTTTAGAGAGGGGAAGGGAGGAGGAAAGAGAGGAAGAGAAACATCAATGTGTGGTTTCCACTTGAGCGTCCTCTACTGGAGACCTGGCCCGCAACCCAGGCATGTGCCCTGACTGGGAATTGAACCTATGACCCTTTGGTTTACAGTCTGGTGCTCAATCTAATGAACCACACCAGCCAGGGCCATCTTGGTTTTTAAAATGATTAGAAAATTTCACAATGTGTTTGACAGTTCCCCCAAGTTAATAGGATTTTTATTTGGGTTGAACTACATTTGGGAGCAAACTGACATCTTTGTAATATTTATTAACATATTGAGATTTTTCTATGTATTTCTTCAATAATTTTTTCCAGTGCACATTCTTGTAAGTTTCTGCAAGATTTATTCATAGCTATTTGACACTTCAGTATACTATTTTGAATTGTATCTTTGTTTTTCCTATTGTATTTTATATTTGTTGTTGAAACATAGAATGCATACTTTTTCTTTATTCACTTACTGATTTCAATAACTTTCCTGTGCTCAATCAAAAATCCTGCTCTGATTTCAAGATTTTAGCTTAATTTTGTAGGTCCTTTTCCCCAGAAAGTAAGAGAATTAATAAAATGTCATAACTGAGCAGGTGAGGAAACAATTGATTAGCTAATATTTTCAACAAATATCTGCTAAATTGCCTTTCACCAGCTTCCCTTTGTCCAGGTATAAATTGGATTCTCAAACTCCTGTTCAAGCCCAGAATCAACAAATACTCCCAGGGGAAAGTCAGCCTCAGAAGGTAAGCTGACCTGTCTTTTGTATGTGCTTCTCTGAAATCTAAGCTCTTACTATTTCCACTTAATATTTCAGTCTCTCTCTGATCCTTTCAGAAAAGATTGGGCGTGTTCAGGGTAGTATGGCCATAGATTCTCTGATCCTTTCAAATGGAAGAGACTTGTGTTATAACTAATTTCTCTAGTTGTTACTAGGCTGATCATCATCCTTCGTTAAAATGAATATTGCATGTTGAATTTTATGAAATTATTTATATAAATGTGTTGAAGAATAATGGGTTTTCTTCCTTATCTTTATAAACCAATTTTGATTAGTATTAATTTTTAATAAAATTTCTTCATTACTGTATGTCTTCTATATTTTTTTGGTTATTTTTTTATTTGTTTAACTCAAAAGTTTAGTTTGCCAATTTTCAGTCTTTCTTTGTTTCAATTATAAATATTCATATTTATAAATTTAACTATAATGACCATTTCAGGCATTGCCCAAAATTTAAAATGGAGTATTTTAATTATTTGAAGTGTTAAATATTTTAATATATATTTTAATATTTATCATGAATTTTTTGACTCGTGAGATAGTTAGAAAAGTGTTTTTAATCTCACAAATATGTATATATTTTAGGGATGATATTAATATTTATTTTTGATGTGATTAAGTCATGGTTAAGAAAATATGACCTAAAGAATAAAATCTCTTTGAAGTTTATTGAAATTTGCTTTTGATCTAATATTGTGTACATTGTTAAAAATATTCCTTGCATTCTTGAGAATATATACTTTAAATTCAGGACATAATTTTACATATATGTATATCCAGATCAACTTTGCAAATAATCATTATTTAAATATTTTATATCATTTTTTTCACCAAACACACCTTTATTGTAGTCTTCAAAGAACAGACTCTTTTTCTTTCAAGATAAGCGTGATTAACTTAAAAAAATGGCATTTACAATGGCTCTTCAAAGCATTCCCTTTTAACAGGATACTTAGCATCACAGAACCCAGACATCCAAAAGCTTAAAAAAGTTACATTTAGCTGTCATTAGGGGACGGCACAGAATCTGGCATCAGTCAAGGGAATCCATTCACACTTCAGGTCCTTCCCCTCCAGGAACCAGCATTGTTATAGTATTTCCATTTAGCAAAATCTATTCTAATTTATTAGTCCTTCTCCTTTCTGGTGAGTTCATACTCAGTGACATCTCCCTGTACCTTATTGACAAAGTCATCAAATCCTAGAAGCATGTCAATGATTTCCTTTTTGTTATTCCTGCAGGTTGTTTTTACTTCCTCAGATACTTTCATTTTAAAATTTTATTTCCGAATTTCTCATCATGGCCTTGACCTGGAATTTTATAAATGTGAAGTCTGTCCTGCGTATTTGTCTTTTACACAGGCTTTGGACTGGCTCCTGCCAGACCCCAAAGGGGTACTATCCAACTGGCCTCAAATTTTAAGTTAAAATTGTTTATATAATACTGCATTGTCTATCTTTTTCTCTGTGAGAAATACATTCAATATTAGAAGCTTTAAACAACAAATATTTATTATAATTTATTACCATAATATTTATAAATTTTGATATAGCTGGTTTTTGATTCAGGAATTCTAGAGTGGTTTGGCCTGATGGTTCTAGCTCAGGATTGCTCATGAAGTCACAATGACAAGCACTGGTAAAATTTTAGTTATCTGAAGACTTGAGTGGGGCGGAAGGATTGACTTTCTACAGGCTCACTCGTATGACTGTTGGTAGAAAGCCTCAAATTCTTGTTTGTGGCTGGCAGGATGTTTGAGTTTGTTCCCATGCAAATCATTCCTTAAAACTGGTTAATATATTTGCACAACACGGCACAAGATTCCCCCCCGCAGTGAGTGATTCAAGAGAGAACAAGGGGGGCGCTGCGTTGCATTTTATGACACTCTCAGAAGTCACCCACACCTCTTCAGCCATATTCTATGTGTTATGAATAACTCATTAAATCCAGCCCCCATGCAAGGGAGGGGTATGAACTCTAGTCTCTGAAGAAAGAAGTGCCCGATAATTTGTGTATGTATTTTAAAACTGTGGCAGCAATATTATAACATTTGCATGGATATAAATTCATCACCTACAGAGAGTTGTTCAGTATGTCTCAGGCAAAACTTTTTTTTTCCTTACTGAACTTCAAGGCTCACACAAATTATCTTTTTCTCCCTTTTTGAGTAATATTGTGTTAGTTCACCCCTTTTTTGAGACTTTCAACAATGAAGTTGTATGAGGGGATGCCCCTTCTATATCCTTTTTAAGTCCAAGGTCATCACTCATTATCTCTATGTAGTCATTAAAACCAAATCCACTTTATCACCAAGACTGCTGCCTTGATTTAGGTCAGCCAGTGCACTCTTGCCCTGTATTCTATCCTCATGCTTTGATTTTAACCTCTGGGGGTTTCCTTGCTTTCTTGAAAACACAACCATAAACTTAGAAATATATTTACTACATGTTATCCTTAATTTTTAGCATTCTTATTTTAATAGGTGTAACAGGGTAATAACTCTCCCTTGCTTTTAGAAATGGAAGTTTTGAAGAGAGATTTATAGTGCAGACATGCATTAAACCACAATTGAAATACTCAGTAGCGTGCTCCTCAATCAGCTTTTGGCTACCTCTTGGGTAGTAATTTCACTGACCAATTCCAACTGTCCATCTTCCCAAGATTACCTCCCTCTTCTATTAATCCTTCTACCTTAGGTGAAGCATCTAACTCTTGTGCTGGTTTCATACTTTCTGAAATCGGCTGATAATCAAGCCCTTGGTATCCCATCTTGTATTCACAAGACATTTCCAGTTGTCTTTGTTACCAAGCTTTGTTCCCTTGTAAGAGTAATTCTGATAAATGCTATTAATATACTTTTCTTTATAGAAGTATATGAATTTTAGCTATCAATCTATCTTTATACTCATCTTTCTAACAATAATGTATTAACTATTTTGTTACCACTTAGCGAAATAATTTTATCAATATGTACTGAATTCTTTCTTTTTAAAGATTTTATTTATTTATTTTTAAACATGGGGAAGAGGAGATGGGAAAGAGGGAGAGAAACATCAGTGTGTGGTTGCCTCTCACGCCCCTAACTGGGGACCTGGCCTGCAACCCAGGCATGTGCCCTGACTGGGAAATTGAACTGGCAACTCTTTGGTTCTCAGGCCCGTGCTCCATCCACTGAGCCACACTAGCCAAGGTTGTACTAAATTATTAATATTCATGAAGCACTAAGTTAGGAAGTCAAGAACAAATAAGAATACCTAGTTCTATCTTTACAGAGCTAAAATTATAAACATTAAAGAAACTATTGATGACACGATGTAGTGTGTTAAATATGTGCATAAAGTGTCTTTGCAACAATAAAGAGAAGAGAGTGCATTTTCACTTCAATTGGAGTAGGAGAGGGAGAATTAATAGAGAATGCTTTACAGAGGTAGACTTTGAGTTGGGCTGCAAGTAATTTTAAAGGAGTTCTTTAGTTGAAACTATGAGCTGGCAGTGGGGAGGAGGGAAGTGTGAGAAGTGGTACAAACAAAAAGACAATGAAAAGACAGAAAGAGAGAAGGAGTCTCAGGAAGAGAAATAAGACAAAGAGCATGGTGACATGAGAGCCTGAGGAATGTTCAGGCAATAACAACTTTTTAATTTAATTTAATTTATTAATTTTTTATTTTTAGGGGAGCTTAAGTATGGTATCTATTTTAAGCTTTGCATTAAAAGGGGGAAATACAAAATTATTGTCTTCATAATTTTTCCTCTTCATATGAGAACACAGAGAGGGAAAATGAGCCTTAAAAAGACAATATGATGTGAATACACACACATGCACACACGCACACACACACACTGTCTGTCTAGACAGTATTCAACTATGTACTATCAAAAGTAGAGACATTTGTTGAGGAAGATATAAGAAACAAGAAACATTGTGCATGGGACAACAATGACTCAGTCCCCTTCAAAGTAGACACCTTGGGACCTCACACAATTCTCCCAATTGCCACCAGCTGCCCCGTCTTATTTTCCTGAATTTCATCGATGGTCTGAAATCTCTTCCCTTTCATAGGTGATTTTGGTTTGGGGTTTTGGGAAAAGCCAGAAGCTGCAGGGCACCAAATCTGGGCTGTAGGAGAGCTGAGTCACCTGGGTGATTTGATGTTATGCCAAAAACTGCATGAGATGTGATGCATGAGTGGGTACCTTGTCTAATGAAGCTGCCAATCAACAGTTGCCCATGGCTGCGGCCTTCTGAGTCATCCCAATAGTTTCCCCAGGAATGTTCAGTTTGTTCATTCTATTCCACAGTGAATGAAGTCATATGACATTTGTCTTTCTCTGACTGGCTTACTTCACTTAGCATAATGTTCTCCAGGACCATTTGTACTGTCACAATCAGTAAAATTTTCTTCTCTTTTACTGCCTAGTAGCATTCCTTTATGTCCTTTATGTAAATGTGTCATAGTTGTTTTATCCATTCATTTACCGTTGGACACTTGGGCTGCTTCCATATCTTGGTGATTGTAAATAGTGCTGCAGTGAATATAGGGATGTGTATGTTTTCTTCAATTAGTGTTTTGGGTTCCTTTGGATATATTCCCAGAAGTGGGACTGCTGGGTCAAAAGGCAGATCCATTTTTAATTTTTTGAGGTATCTTCATACTGTTTTCCATGGTGGCTGCACTAGTCTGCATTCCCACCAACAATGCAAAAGGGTTTCCCTTTCTTCACATCCTCTCCAGCACTTGTGTTTGTTGATTTATTGGTGATAGTCATTCTGACAGGAAGGAGGTGATGTCTCATTGCAGTTGTAATTTGCATTCCTTTAATCATTAGTGATGTAGACCATCTTTTCATATGTTTATTGTCCATCTGTATGTCCTCTTTGAAGAAGTGTCTATTCAGGACCTCTGCCCATTTTTAACTGGATTTTTTGGGGGCGGTTGGTATTCAGTTGTATGAATTCTTCATAAACTTTGGCTATTAACACCTTATTTGATGATCAGTGAATATGTTCTCCCATTCTGTGGGTTGTCTTTTTATTTTGCTGATGCTTTTCTTTGCTCTGCAAAAACTTTTTAGACTGATGTAGTCCCATTTGTTTATTTATTTATTTTGTTTATTTCCCTTGCCTAAAATATTTACATGAGTGATGTCCAAGATTTTGGCATCTATGTTTTCTTTTAAAACTTCCATGGTTCTGGTCTAACATTTAAGTCTTTGATACAGTTTGAGTTTATTCTTGTGTGTGGTGTAAAAACATCCTCTAGTTTAGTGTGCACTCTGTTGGTTCAGGGAAATGAGGTTGAAACTTTATTGGGCTTTGAACAGCATGATGTAGACGTAACGCTTTATCCCATGGGGCGTGGAGCATAAACAAGGCAGTACATGAGTTCTGATAAAAATGACAGTTTCCATGGTAAAGTCTTCAAATGCTAAAATGTTCAGAACCTTTGCTAAATAAATATATGGTAGGAATTTTCCCAGGCTCATTTTGACCAATTAGATTGGCTTCAGAACAAATGGTCCTTCTTTAATTGTTTTGTTTTGTGTGTGTGGCTTATTGACTATTGTTTGTGTATCTGAACTACTTTTCAGGTGCCCAAACTGCTGTTGTTTAACTTGCCTGAATCTGTTTCCTCATGTGTTATTTAAAAAACACTGGAGAGAGGAGAGAGAAAAGTTATATTTACTTCACATGGTGGTTGTGAATCTAAGATGACAGCATGTGAAAGAATCGGATCAGAAGCTGGCACTGCATAATTTTAAATCACCTCTTAATATGAAGTAAATGTTTGATGAATGGTTTACTTAAACTCTCATAAAGTTGACTCCAAGATGAATCTTTTTTTTTTTTTAACCCTCGGTCCTTGCAGTCACTACTGCAGGGCCATCCTTGATACTATTGAAATAACATTGCCCCTTCTGGAAGTTATTTTAGGCTGGGTCCACGTAGTTCTGAGAGAAAATAATTTTTTCCGATGAATTTGACACTGAGTCACATCCATCCAAGTTATTTTAGTAAACACCTGCAGAGGGAACTTCTGCCAAAGGAACTTCTGGATTTTTGTTAGTTATGTTTAATTTTTGTGAGCTTGTTTCCTTGGCCTTTGTTTATTAGATCAAACAAGGACACCTGACTTTAGCTTGGTCAATAAGATAATTAAGAAAGGGATTTGTGAATTGAGACACTCATGAAAAACGCTTAGAAAGATCTACAAACTCATGGAAAGTCTATGACTAGTGCCTCCAGATCTGTTTTTTCCCCATAATCCTGAGTTCTAGGTTCTCGTATTTACTTGCAGTGCATGAATTCAATTCACAGAAATTTTATTTTCTATTAAATAAATTCATGAAAGATCTAGATGTTTTGACTGCAAATCTGAGCATGCTTAGACCTCTCTTAGTAAGGTTATTAAAAATTTACTGTTTTATGAGTTTTCTAAATTGAGATAAAGTATCTGAAATAGGTGCTTTAAACACATATCACTGTCAAATAATGAATTCCTATAAGTCGTAGTTTAATATGGAAAAATGTCCTCAGAGTAACTTCTCTGAGGATCTGTTTTTCTCCTAACTCTATCCATTTTAGACTTAGCAAAGCTTAAGTTAACTAAGCAAAGAATAAAATATTCAATTGATAGGAGTTTTATGACTCCATACATGTCCCTAAGCCATGTAATACTCGTGTCTTAAGCAACCATGAATCAAATTTTATACGTAAATTTGGGTTGCTCTAGAGACTGAATGGAAGTGAGAAACAGGCTCTCATTAGGATCATTATCAAACAATAAAAACTTCAACTCTGAAAGTCACATCAAGTCCCTTTTCCACTTACTAAAGCTGAAACTTTCATTAAGACACTTAAATTCCCAGTGCCTCAATTTCTTCACCTTATAACAAGAACAAGACAGGGTACTTGACCTGATTTTTTTGCACTGCTATCGTTAGCACCTAGGACAGTATCATTTGCATGAAGCCTCAGTAATATTGAATAAATAAATGGACTACCTTGCATTTGGCTTTGAGTTAAACAGTGTGTGCAAAACTATCTTCTATTGGTAAAGTTTTCTTCGAGAGAAAAAAACCCTACAAATTGCTAAAACAAGGCAAAACCCCAAAATGAAAAGCATCATGATTGGTTAACATCAAAACTGCTACTTAGATAGCAATAAATCTTTCTGAAGAACTACAAGGATTTTTGGAAACAGAGCTTTTAAAACAAAAATGCTGCTTCTAAATCTGTTTTCTCCGAATGTTGCCTTTGTCCTATTATACGAAATTGCCCATGAAATAAGACAGCCGGCTGCCTAATCCCAGGCTCCTAGCCTTATAGCTGCATGATCAGAGAAGAAAAAGGCTTTTCTCTCCCACTTCCAATTAAAAAAAAAAGGCTGGAGAAGAATTCTGATTGAAATGGAGAGGTTCATCCCTGTTATCTTGGGGAAAACATTCTTTGCAGACAACAAAACAAAAACCATTAAAATGACTAAAAACAATGCTTTTCGCATACAAATGTTTAATACGTATTACATAATATTACTATTGTTTACAGTTAGGTGTGAAAGCATTCTGAACTGGCATTCAGAAAATGTAAAAGTTATTCTCAGCTTTCATATTAGGAAAGCGATTTCTAGTAAATTAATTTGTCCCTCTGCTTCTCAAATTATGTATAGTATAAATGATGAAACTAGCTCACTGGGTTGCTACCCTGGTAAAATAAGATAAAATTTGGTTACAGTGCCTTCATGGTGCTCGGCCCAGTGCACACAGTCAGTAAATGCCGGTTCACTGCTCTGCCTTCTGTGTAAAATTGTAGTTTTCATCCTAAGTCTCACATTAGCTGTGAGACCTCAGAAACTCACTAAATATCTCTCTGTCTCAGGGACCCCATCCCTCGCTCATTTGTCTCATGTGATGAGTAATTCCTTCATGATTGAACTTGTTTGGAGGTGAAATGAAACAGTATTAGAACACATTGGGAAGTTGCATTTACTATTTGGACATAAGGGGTTATTGTAATAGATGAAACAAATTTTCACCATTTCATATTTTCAAAAAGCTAACAATAACTCAGCCAACAACTGGAACAATAAACTAAAAAAACCCATTAAAATGTTATACAACTTGATACTATCTGGCTATCACCAAGATTAGCAACAGTTTCAAATATTATCTAAATGATTGATCTTGTATAGATAAGTGCTTCTCATAACTAAAGTTATTTGGTGAAAAATAAAAATGACTAGGAATAAGTATATCTTAGACAAAGCGCACAATGCTCCTTCTGCTAGACTCAGGAAAATCTGTCTCCTAAGACTAAGTGTGAGCAGGCTTTCAAATCTAGTCAAAGCACTTCATCTATTTCAAAGTCCTATTTACATGATGGTTTCTTAACATTTTTCTTATTAAAATCTTGTATGTGCATTTTTGAAAATCTATTACTGACTTACTACGCTAAAAAAATCAACTTTGGCATAAAAAGAGCCTGTTTGCCACTGTGGTGAGCTTCGGGAAGTGAGTTAATGCAGTAGTACCAGGGGTAGGTGAGAAAGCAAGATTTGTTCTTGTAAGAAGGAAGTTGCTATTATACCCACTAAAACTAGTATTTCCAGGGTCTGTATTATTCTTAAGGCCAAGAGATCAAGACAGTATGTTATGATAAAGTGTTTTGAAGTGAGTTTGTCAGAGAATATCAGGGATTTGGAGAGTTTTCTGGAAAGTGAATTTGATGAGCAGTGAGACTTTGGAAGGTGATGTGTGGTACGATGGCCTGATTTGGTGAGTCCTGGCAGAAAAATAACCTGTCTACTTTATTCTGAAGTCAATGGTCCCTGATCACTCACCCCACCCCACGTGCCATGTGCGTCACTGTTTCCATGTTTTTGGTAACTGTGTTACTCTGCCGGGGCTGCGTTTGCTCTGTTTCTTTTTGGAACTGACTTACCTTTCAAGGCTGTGCAAGTTTCTGCTTTCTGAAGGTCACCCAAGGATAGAATGTTTGTGTACGATGGGTCAGAGATTCATCTGTTGCACTTCTTTTGCATTTATTTGGTAATTTTCTTTGTTATTATGTGGTCATGATGCTTTAAATGGTGTTTATTTTTTAATTAATTGTTATTATGTTTAAATAATTGTAGATTCACATGCAGTTAAAATAATACAGAAAGATCCTGTGTACCATTTACCTATTTTCCCAAAAGTAATAATCTGAAAAACTAGTATAAAATCAAGACTAAAACATCGATACAGTCAAGACCTATATAACATTACTATCATTACAAAAATCCCACCTTTGCCCTTGGAAAGCCACACCCATTGTCCTTCCATCCCCACCCACGGCTTCATCCCCAGCAACTGCCAATCTGTTTACTATTTCTCTAATATTGTCGTTTCAGGAATGTTGTCTAAATGAAGTAATATAATATGTAACCTTTGGGGATTTGCTTGTTTCACTCCACATAATTTTTTGGAGAGTTGTCCAAATTGTATGTGCAGATATTTTTTTTTCTTATTATTACTGAGGAGTATTCATGGTGTAGGTCTAACATAATTCATTTTACTATTCATCTATTGAAGAATATCTGGATTGTTGCCACTTGGGGGTTTTTAAACAATTATGTGTGGGCTTTCATGAAAACACATCTTTATCTATTTTATTTATCTGGGATAAATACTCAGGAGTGCCATTGCTGAGTCATGTGTTATTTGCATGTTTTGTTTTTTTTTTACCTTAGCAGCAAATTGGAAAACTGTTTTCTAAAGTGGCTATGTACCATTTTTACATTTTTACCAGCAATGTATGTATGATCCAGTTTATCTACATCCTGCTAACAATAGATTTTTGTCAATGAAACATGTTTTTAATAATTCTGATAGTGGTATCTCAATGTTTTTTATTTGGATTTTCATAATAGTTAATGATGTTGAACTTTTTCGTGTACTCATTTCTTATCTGAAATTGTGTGTGAAGTGTCTCTCCTATCTTTTGTCCATTTTATGACTGATTTTTTTATTGTTGAGTTTTGAAAGTCCTCTCAATATTCTAGATACTAATCCTTTGTGGTATATATGGTTCAAAAATAGTTTACCGCAGTCTGTAGCTTGTCTTTTCATTCTCTTAGCATAGATACAGTCATTTTTAAAATTTTATATAGATGTAGTTTTTCAATATTTGTATAAAGTCCAATTTATCAATTTTTTCCTTTTATGTATCATACTATTGGTATCGTGTGAGAACTCCTCACCTATCCCTAAAACTTGAAGATTTTCTTCTATTTTTTTCCAAAAGTTTTATACATCATGTCTTGCATTTAAGTCCATTTACATTTAAGGGGAACCTTCTAAAGCTCCTAGAGGGGAGAGATGTCCTGGCTTCCTATTTGGGATTCTCTGACATCATACCGGCAGGTGTTCAGGGCACCTCCTACAAGGCTGCCCCCCACACTTGGCTACATGGTTGGAGGTGGGTCACTGCTTTCACTTTGATATTTGACTAGATTAGAGCAGTCATTGCCCAAACATGTTCACTCTTGCTAGTCTGCCCTTTTCTCAGTGATGGCTAGAGAGAGCAGACTTTTGTTGGGCTTCTTTTCTTATTTGACTGTTGACATTTCAGAGTTGCCAGGTTTGGGGGCTACACATGGAGGATATTTGAGGCAAAAAGAACATTTAATGAATCCATCAACTTCTTAGTCCTTAGATTGCAATACCCCTAGCCAACTTGCCTTCTTGTCTCTACTTTTTAATAGTCTTCTTATGTTTGTTTTATATAAAATGTCCAGGATTTTAGTTGTCCTTGGTGGGAAGGATAGGAAAAATATGTCTTGTCTGTTTCTCCAGGACTTTTCAGTGTTGTTTTAAATTTTATACATCCAACTTAGCTCCCAGGTGGCCTTCGGTCTTGGAGAACTGATGTAATGCTGTATGGCTTGGCAGTCATACCACAGTACCTGAGCTCATGGTAGTGGTGGGGATGCTACGGGTTTGACCTAGCCTTGCCACGTGGTGCCTGTCAGCACCAAGGTGGTCCTCTGCAGCCACGTATCTACTGCCAGATGCTGTTCTTCAGGCCATGAGTAGGCTTCTGACTCAGTCTGGGCCACGTGAAACCCCATGCCTGGGGAATTTAAACAAAAGGCAAGAGGTGTGTGGGGACGGGATGAGTGCAAAGATGGCTGTAGAAGGATTGAGAAACATAATAAGATTGTTTCCATCTCTTCACGTAATAAAAAAAATCTTTAGAACTGAGAGTAACAGTAGTCCTCTATGTAGGATGAGGAGGGTGATCTCTAGGGAAAAAAAAGAAAAGAAATTCAAGGCACAGGCAGACCAGAGTGAAACAGAGAGAGCGGACACTGTCTAGGCTGCATGCTGTGTTTGGATTTCTCGTCCCTAACCCTTCCTACAGCAGGCACTGTTCCCGCCTATCTTTTTACGTCTCTTGCTCCATCCTGTTACCAGTATAACTGAATTTGGTTTCTTCTATTTGTCATGAAAAAATAATAATAATTGTCAATCTAATTGCTTAAACATATTGGATGTACATTTTTAAATCTATAGAAGTATGTTTCATAATTGCTTCCACTTCCACTTTCATTTATTTTCTTCTCCTTTTTTCCTGACTTTCTCTTAGTCTCTGTTGATAGTAGAAAAGTAGCAGCACTTCAGGTTAAGAACTAGGAGAATATTTTAGTTTCTTGTCCCCACACCTTCTACCCGCCAGACTACACAAATTCCTAATACTTCCAAAGTCTTTTTTACATATGGGAGGGACTAGCAAATTACAATCCATTAAGAAGCATCCATTACTTGAAAGCAGTAGAAGATTGATTTTCAATCATTTGACAACACATGTCTAAATGCCCCCTCATTATGGGTGCAGTAGCATTATAGATACTTTAGAGCTATGAAATATTTATAAAGAAAAGCCTCTGACTCATAATTTTAAATAGCTGCAACAACTATGTCTTGAGAAGCTTCTGACATTTAGAGTTCATCATTGTTTACTTCGTTCGGAGGAGAGATGTTAAAGGTGGTTACTGAAAGTTGCAAGAAAGGGCGCCTTTTCCTGTAAGCTTGATGATTCACGAACTGGCGGGGAATTGCTTCCCTTTTGACACAAGATTTGTTGGAATTATCAATAACAAATCCTGGGAGTCTTAGGTAAGATCCAGGATCTTCTTAAATGCGAACCTAAGATGTTTTCTTCAATAAGAGCATTCGCTAAACAGATCTACTTTCCAAGCATGCTTAGAAAACAATTTTTATTGTTTAATGGAGTCATATATAAACAATACAACCTCAGTGGGTTTCCAATATATTGGTTACTGTGATTTGGTTTTAGTTCTGGAAATTACTTATATTTTAGGTTACATTAAGACTGGCAGTATGCTTGGAAAAGGGGTAAAAAAATGTCCTTAGGAAGAAATAGCCCTGACCAATGTGGGCTATGCAAGGTGTTGTAACAAATTTAGTCCTGTTGATTGGAATCTTAATAACATAGATTTCACCACCTGGTTCCAGGAAAAGACTTTTAATAAAGCAGCAAGAACACATATAATTTAATTGAAAACGTATTAAGTTTGCAAACATTATAGGTGTAGCCCAGAGAAGAACAAGATCTGGGCCCTGTTCCCTAGAAGAAAAAAAATGCATAGTCTATTGGAATGGCAAATTATCATTCCACGTGATATGAATTAAAAAACAAACAAACGAGTATCTGATTTTAACTGTGAGAAAGGCCACATCTGATAGAAAGATTGAGACAAAAGTGCCAGAGAGGACAGAGCTGAAAGGCTTATAGTGAGAAGGTTCATCAGAGGAACAGGATGCTCTTAGAAGTGGGGGAAACTGTGAGGAAAGACATAAATATAGGACAGGCTACAAAATGAAGCATTAGGCACAATAAGTCTAAAGCAGGTGACCAAGGTGTAAAGTCATGTTGAATGTCAGACTCAAGCTTTTGTATATAATTTTATGGGATATCTTGAGGAGTTCTTTGGTATTATTTCTTTTTGTTTTACTTGAAGATGGGGTGATTCAATATTATAGGAGCAAATAGTCACTTGTCTAGGACAGTTAAACCAAGCTGGGATCATGGAGCATTCCGTAACCCAGAAAGCATATCACTTTTTTTTTTTTTCATTTCTTTTTTTTTATTGTTATTCAATTACAGTTGTATGTCTTTTCTCCCCATCCCTCCACCCCAAAAATATAACCAGAGACATTGAACTTAAGAACAATCTAACAATAGCCAGGGCGGGGGTGGGGGGTGGGGGCGGGGACAGTGGGTAGAGGGGATTACAGGAACTACTATAAAGGACACATGGACAAAACCAAGGGGGAGGGTGGAAAGCATATCACTTGATGTTGAATTAGGAGGCATAGAAGAATCGGAATGAGCCAGTGGCAATTGCCTAGGCAGCAGACAATTGATATCTGCCTAAGGGTTTAACAGAAACAGAAAGCAAAAGATCTGTTCTGGAGATACAATGAAGTCAGAGCCTTAGGTTTTGGCAAATGAGTATGTGGTAGGAAGAGAGAAAACACATGCATGCATGAGCACTCTCAGAAGACCATGGAAAGAAAATAAGTGTATGAAGCTCTTTTTATTTTTTATTCTTCGCTCCTAAAATTAAAGATTTATTGCAATAACATACATAGTAGTAAAGGAATTTGGGATCTGAATGGAATGGCAGGAACAGTTATAACAATTCCAAGCTTCGCAAAGACTGGATGATTGCTGATCCAGGACTGTGCTAGAGGTTAGGATGTCTTGTGGTCCCTACACCGCATCGGGAGTTTGTTGGTATTTCATTAGGACTCTGCATTACCGCTGCACAGGCACTGTGGTAGCATGTATTGGTGCAGGTTTTGTGGGACTTCTCATTGCTAACCAATTGTCCTCTCTCCAAATCTGCACCCTGAATGCTAAAGGAGGGGCTATGAAGGGCCTATTTTATACTCTTTCATGCTTGTTGTCACCCCTGTCTCATAGGCCAGTGATGTCTATTACAATGATTTTTGACTGAGAATAGTAAATCTCAAAAACAATAACTTAAAGTCATCTATTTCCTTCATGTTAAAGAAGTTTGGAAGTAAAACACCCTGGCATATATGTCAAGGAAGTGTATCCTTCTTAATGTAGCTTCTGCCATATGTTTACATTCTGCACATCAGGAGGGACAAGTAAAGGGAACCTTCATAAGTAGAAGGAATTCTGTGCATGTCTTGTTCATTCATCACATTGGCCAAAACTTAGTCTCAATGCTAAGCTGAAAAAGGAATGTAATCACTTAACTGGGCAGCCATGTTCCCAGTTAAACATCAGCTTGTTTACTAAGAAGGGAGGAAGGTAATGGGTATTGGGAGACCAATGGTGGTCTGTGGGCCAATATCATAATACTCATAGATTGACCATCCTTGGTTTAATGACCAGCACTGGTTCCAGCTGCTGTAGTTGATGGAACAGTTAAACCAGCTAGAGACCTGCCTAGGCTGCTCTCTCACTAAAGGATATGGCTGGGCAGTTTATCTTAGACAGAGACCACGAGCGAAACAGACATCGCGACTGGCCTAACCAGGACATGGAATTTGAGGAAAGAGCATATTTCGGGGATAGTAATCTTGGTAGTGACAGGGAAATGATGAGACCAATTTTGTTCTCATTAAGTTTTTACTGATGGTGGGGCATAAATGTCAATAACTTTGTTTCTTCAGGCCAAATAAAATTATTGCAAACTAGGCTATAATAAATATTATAACAGTAATTTAGAGTCTTTGCAGCCATAGTCTCTTTCCCAAAGAGAACAGATGGTCTCTTACAGTGTGCAACTCATATGGAATTGCTCTTACTTTCATTCTAGCCAAAGGCTTTTCCTGTACTTTCACCTCTGAAATCACGCGTAATGAGAGCTCTACATTTATTTGCAAATGGTAAGTGGTATTTGCATGAATGTTTCAGTCTTACTGCTTTCCAATGCATACTTCTGCTTCACAAATAATGTGACAGGGGTCAGAACCTTGGCTCATCTGTAACCCGCAAAGGAGCAAAAAATGACGCTGGGTTTTCCAGAGGAGAATTCAGAGGCAGTGTGTCTTTCTTTTTTTTCTTATCAATGCAGCCTGAAATGAGGAGGCGTCAGACCCTCCCACACATTATACTTCAGAAACATCATCCCCATTAAGGGAGTTACACAGGAGGCTCTACCCAGACAGACACAAGCGTTTGGAAGGAAATGCAGGACAATTTCTCATGTCTTAGCTCTGTTTTCTGAGGCCCTGGACAATAATCTCCCAATGGCTACATGGATAAAGGGAAAGACATGGCTAGAAAGGTGTCCTCCAAAGTTTCCTCTTTCTGAGGTACCTGGCTTTCTTCTGCTCGCCATTCATGAAAACTCAACCATCTTCTATGTCCCAGTAACATATTGGATTCAACAACTGTTTTCTGCATGAAAATTATATTTAACAGAAAGACCCAACAGCCAATACTAGTTTAACTTGAATGAGAAGCCCCTAATTAAATATTATCTCTGTATCATTTTAAGCTTTCTTATAGTTACCTTCTTTATTCTACCTACCAATGGCCAAATGAAGCTGGTCTAGTCTAACTTTTTATTCATTATTACTCAGCCATGACTAAGAAAAATATTGTCTCTTTGTGTTAAAATTTTCAATAGCCATTGTGAAGACCCTCTTTGCTTGGGGTTTACTCCATTGCAATCAACTATGAAGGACCAGATTTATAGGTGGAGATTATCAGTCTGTCCCCTCTGAAGCCATGGACATACTTAGGAAGAAATTACAGAGATAAGAAAGAATACATTGAAATTTATTATTCAGTAATATTTTAAGTGTATCTTATTTGTAGGCTTTTGAGCATCTCTAATTCAATAGATGTGTAAAGTATGTACTACATTTATATAATGGTAGTGGTAGGTACAAGCGCTCTAGACTAGCAACAAAAAAGTACAGCTTTTAGGTTAAATTCTGCCACTGAATAGTGCTGTGACCTTGAGCAAACCAACTATCCCCTGAGGGACCCACTTGTCTCATCCATAAAATAAGAACATTGAGCTGAATAAACCCATAAGTCTCTTCTTCATCTAAAAGTCAGTGATACTCACTCCTTTGTGTAACATTTTTATGCATGTGTAAAATGAGAAATTTGCAGGGGTGGCTTACTTCAGTGATGGTAAAAATATGTTTTTTAAAAATACTCAGTGCTATATAAATGCAAAGCAGTTGTGGGCAGGTTTAATGCTCTGCTGTTAACTTTCATGAAACCAGAACAACATTTGAGCATCTGTTATATTTGTTGCTCTATATTTAAATATATCATCGGGAAAAAAGAACCTGGTTTGTAAATCTGTTTCCTAAAACAGGTCCAAAGCCTTTTCTTATTATTCCTGGCAAAAGGTATTTAAAAATGTAAATGAAAAACTACTGCTAAGTTGTTTTTTTTTTAACTCATTTTTCTCCAATCTTCATCTTTTTCTGCTGCCTTACTGGAAGGTCCTGTGGGGAAATATATAAGATCCTTTTTGCTTTGTTGCAAGTAAGTTCCTTACTATTCAGACACTGAACCTCTCTCTTGCCCACAAAATTTTCTATCTTTCTGACTTTACACCTGCACTCTTGGTGTCAATTGATTGGTGCTATTGGGGGTTCTGAGCTGATCTTACAGGCAATAGTGAAAAGTGCTGAGAATATATGTGAGCATTGAATTTCAGCAGCGAAAGAGTCTTTTGAAGTGTCTGTGCACTTTATTTTAATATCCATTTTTATTGCAAGTCATTGTTTAGACAGTTCCTTAACATTTCTGAGTCTCGAAGATCTTCCTAGAAAAATTCATAATCAACTTTTCTTCTTTCTTATGATGTTAAAAAAGTAGTAAGTACCTAGCAAATCACTAGGCACATTTTAAATAATCAGTGAAGTTGCTGTCCTTCCCTCATCATTCTCAATATTCTTGCAATGTTTCAGTTTTTATTATTATAACTTATGAAGGGGAAGTCTAAATATATATCAAGTATATATTTATATACATATATATTTATATGCATATTTATATATATTAATATATATTTGTTAAATGAAAGGATGCTCTATGTTTGTGTTATGGTCATGCTTGTTATCAGCATTATTACAGGAAGGAACAAGAACTGAGGATGTGTGCTGACCTGCACACACAATGGAAAATAATGAGGAGCAAACAAGGAAGGTGTTGTCAGCTCCTTTCCTCTCAGTGTCCCATACTCACTGGCATTAGGATTATCCGCCAGTTTCAGAGTCGCTCTGTGGAGAAGAATCATATTAAATTGAAAAGAGGGGCAAGTCAATGTTTTCTAGTTTTCCATTGCCTTTTCTCTATGACCCTGACATATAGAAGCATTAAATTACCGAATTTTAGAGCCAGTGGGGACCATGACACCCTCAAGCCAGTCGTTTTCAATAATGCTAACCATTCACACATCTACTGGGCACTTATGTCAAGTGAAAAAAAAATAACTAATCATAGAAAGCCTGTATCTTTGTTGTTTTAAGGCTTGTACTATAATTATGGATATGGTCAAACATTTACCCAACATGCATTGATTGTGTGTCTACAAATCTGCATGGGGTCTGATATGTTGTGATGTGTTTGAAACATAGAGATAATACAGTCCTTTTCTGCAAAGAGCTCATTCTCTGGAGAAGGGGTCAAACAAGTAAGCCAGTTATTACATAGGATCATATAAACAACATTAAAGGTATATATAAAATAATGGGGAGGCAAGAGTACAGGGTGTGGTGACTAGCAGTGGCATAGTGCATTATGCACCATGTGAGCATTATCTTCAAATGCATGTAAGATTTAATTAGGTACAGAAAGTGGGAAGGATGATCAGTCTGAAGAACCTGGATGTTAAAGACAGAAAAGTGAGATTAGCATGCATTTGATGATCTGAAGTAGTTTTGCGGGATAAGAGAGAGGGCGTCCTGTGAAGTCATGGGCTGTGAAGCAAAGGAAATGGACAGGGTTAATAGCTTGAAGCATCATATGTGTCAGTCTGCATTCTAACTTTATATTTCAGACTGTGAGGACAGATGAGATAGTGAAATGATAAAGCAGTAGGGGAGATGGGATGGAAAATAGAATGGTATGCTTTAGAAGTAGACTTCCAAAAGTCCAAGTAGATGATTCAAAAACTAAAACCACAGAGAAGATAGCATTTGGAATAAAATGTACAAACATTAAAGACTAAATGTTGAGAGTAGAACATAAGATATGGTGGTTAGTAAGATATATTGCCAAGATCCACCTTCCAGAATGAAGACATATTATTCTTGCACTGGTTGACTCTCCTTAGGTGTCAACCTTCTTGAGGACTGACTCTAAGTCTGACGTGAGACTCCTTGCCCAAGGTTGGGCTCCTTACCTTAGGTCTTCTACATCCAAAGACTGGTTGAAATGGCAGCACAAAACTCTTAACCCAATACTGAAAAAGCTCTGAGAAGATTTGAAGGGTCATACTTACTTCAGAATTCCCCATAGGGTCCCACTGAACTACAGTATATACTAACAAAACCAGCACATATCACACAACTCCAACTCTCCCTCTGCTGAGCCCTCCTCATTTCCCTTTCCTTTCACAAATGTTCGTTCTGGACACTTTCTCTAATCTATCTCCTGCACACCGACTCCCACCTCAGAGTCTGCCAGCCAGTACCGAACAAGGGACATGAAAGTTTACTTTCCATATTTTATCTTTTGTGACTTGTTTCTTTTTTTCCCAATAAATTCAGTTTAATTCCAGAACCAAATATCTGTTTCCAATACTGATTTTAACTTTTATAATAACTACTTATATTAACTCTCCAGTGACAAAATTGAAAATGTTACAATGAAAAAGCTGTATCTTGTACTACACAGGAACAGCGATAATCTCATATTTAGATTTTTTAGACTCGGAGACATCACTGTCCTTTAAAAACTCAGGTAGGAAGAGACAGGCTAGAAAGCAATTACAAAGACCAGAGAGAATAATGGGCGACAAGAGTTCTGACGAGATCTATGCCCTTTGGTTGAGGGACACAGTCAATCCTTGGAGGCCTCTATAATGTGAGACCCACGACAATAAAAGTTCCATATATTGTACTTATCCTTTGGGATATATGACCGCTTCCTCCATTAATTGAATCCAATGGGAGGCAAAAGAGCAAGGAAACTTGTTGACATAACAACAGCCTTCCATTGATCAGAGCATGATGAAGAAGGCCAAACCACGGCTTTGAAGGAGAAGTAGAAAATATCAAACACAAGTTACAAAAAGCTAAAGTTGTCACAAGTGATACATCTTATTAAGAAACATTTGTAGCCCTGGCTGGTGTGGCTTAGTGGATTGCGCCTGCCTGCAAACCAAAGGGTCGCTGGTTCAATTCCCAGTCAGGGCACAGGCCTCAGTTGTGGGCCAGGTCCCCAGTAGGGGGCATGTGAGAGGCAACCACACATTGGTGTTTCTCTTCCTCTCTTTCTCCCTTCTCCTCTGTCTAAAAATAAATAAAATCTTTAAAAAAGAAATACTTGTAGTACTTTTGAAGATGGTGAACAATTAGCATTTATACCCCTTCCATAATACAATGATCACTTATTAGTGCTATGGTGAAGCACCAAAACAGTATTTGATGAGTGATTGAATTAATGAATGAATAACTCCTTTGTTCTTTCCCAAATAGATCCAGGCTCCACTTTTACTTTTGGCTCTTTACTTAATATGTGGACTGGTTTTGGTTTACTTATCTTCTAGTTATGACATTCAGTTATTGATGAACACTGACTGATAAGCCTATCTCTCCAAATCAGGACTGATTTTATCTTTTCTTTATTCACACATCTATTCCATTACAATGCCTTGCATTTGGTGTTTTAAATTGATTTTTAACCTCTCCACTTTCCTAAAGCCCACCTGTCAACACCCTGCCTCCCAAAACTATGATGTTTTCCCTGGCCTAGTGAGATGGCCTCCAAATTTGATTCTGTAAACAGTTCCACTCTGCATCAAATGTTCTACGCCCTGTTGTCCTAGTAATTTTTGAAACTTCAAATTTGATTATATCTTTGTTTAATGTCTATCAGTGGTGTCCATCAAGATAAAACAGTAGAGCACTTGTTCAGCTCTCTGCAATCTGGCTTCGTTTCATTTTTTAATCATCTTTCCTCATTCTCCATTACATTCTCTAATTCTCTCTGATCCAACCTGTACTTATTTGATTTCTCCAACACAGCTTGTTCACTCTTGGTTCTGCTGCATGTGGACACCTTTCTTCCTGGAACAAGCCCTGCTCCCACCCCTATCCAATCACAGCTTCTCTTCAAGATGAACTTGTTATTAATGATATAATATATATGTTTTCTGAAGGATTTTAAGTTTCATTCACTCTCTCTCCCTCCTCTACTTCTTACTTCTTTTTCCCATATATTAGCACAATACTTGGCATGCAGGGCTTTTTAGAGAATTTATATTTTATTTATTTAGTTATTGTTATTTTATTTTTTTATCATCATTTATCCACCTATACCCTCTTCCACCTCCAACCCCCCTCCCCTCAATCACTACAGTGTTTTCTGTGTTCCTGAGTTCTTTTTTTGCTCAATCTCTCCATCCCTCAGTTTCCAACTGTGCCCCCACTACTCCTTACCCTGTCCCTCAAGCTGTCTGACTACTCTCTATTTATGGAATAATTTAGGCACTCCTGGAGAAGGCTTCATATTATTTTTTATAATTTCAATATATATTTTAATATATTATTGAAATATATTTTAATTCTAAATAATTAGTACAAACAAAAATATAAATGGTAAAAAATACCAAAAAGTAAAATTGACTTTTTATCTTTATTCATAGTAAAACTTAAACAGAAGCATCAAGTGTTTGTGCTTATTTCCAGATGTAGAGATAGAGCCTGTATAGGCTATACAGTCAACTAAAACCTTGGTATCCTGAATAGATTATTTACTTGTCCACCTCCCTGAATTCTACCTGTTACTACTCTAGTTTATAAAACCATGATGTTTTCCCTGGACTAGTAAGACAGACTCCATAGTTGGCTCCTGCAAACAGTTTAACTCTGTACCAATCTGTTTTCCAAACTGCTATCCTAGTAATTTTCTAAAATTCCAAGTATAGGTGTGGAGTTAAGAGGCAGTAAACAAAAAACTAACACTAATTATTGATAATGTAGGATTTCATCAGAGGTCTAAATGAATTGAGATATACTCTATAGGAAAAAAATTCAGACAGAGGAAACAATTTCAAAGAACTTAAAGATGGTTCATAGTTGGTAACTTTGATGAAGGACAAGGAAGTCAGTGATGCCAGAGGGGACATAGGAGGTGAGTTCAGAAAGGTAAACCAGATCATGGACAGGGACAGACTTTTACTTTGAGTGAGATGCGAATTGACTAGAGGTTCTGATAGGTGGAATGATGTGGTCTTAATTCATTCTAAAAGGATCACTTTAGCTGCTGTTTTGACAAATGACTCTGGGTGGTCATTAAGAGAACTAGAAGGTGAACTAATCTAGTGTGAGAAATGAAGATGGCTTGGGTAAGGATAGAAGGAAAAACTAGCAGAGTTCACTGATGAATTGTATGGGCACTAGGCAAAAAAAGAGAAGAGTGAAAAATGATGCCAAAGCCTTTTCTCTTGAACATTCTTTATGTTAGAAGGATGGAGAAACTCTGTTGGAGAAGCCAATGAGAGATGTGGTTTGGAAGTGGGGAGTAATTAGAAGTTCAGCTTTAGATATATTAGTTATGTTATGCTTGTTAGAAATTTAAGTGAAGCTGTCCAGGAAGCACTAGGATATATTATCTTTAGAGGAGCAGTCCAAGCTAGAGTTTTTTTTCCCCCCCAGCTACAGGCTTATAGATATGAAGACAGTGTATAATTTAGGAGACTGGTTACTATCACCTAGGAGTCAAGGGCAAATACAGAAAAAGCTGGAGAATAAGTTCACGGACATGCTAATATTTATCTGTTTGGGATATAAGGACAAGTTAACAAATAATTTGAGACAAGTTGGCCAACAAGGTCAGATGTGAACCAAGAAAGACTGGTATTACAGAAGTCAAATAAAACAGGCATTAAAAGAATTTTGTACAAATGTGGCATGTAGAGAAATAAGAAAAGAATAACAATTGGCCTCTGGATTAATAGCCTTTTGCTATCCACATTGTCTTCTCTCTTTAGCTACAATTTGTACTCTCTATTTAAAAAAAACTTCAACGCAATTTTATCCTGTAGTATTGTAAATTACTACAGATTCAGGCTTTAAATGGTTGCGTGATTGCTCAGTTAGAGATTTCATTTTACAACTTCCCTTGCTTTGTGAGTAAGGACAGTCCAGGGGTCATAATATAAATGATACGTTTCTATTTCAGGATCAAGTTGGTGGAGATTTTTTTCTTCATCTGATTTTTGCTGTTTAGAAAATCATTCCGAGTGGAGAAACGTTGGAATCCGTGCGTTGAGAATAGATGCCCACCCCTGGATTACTCACTTCTGTAAATAATGTGAGAGGAAACAATTATTATACATAACCACTGTGTTTGGTGGTCATTTTATTACAATAGCTTAGCATGTATCTCATCTAAATCACAATCTCTGAATTTAGGAAATTTAAAAACTAGAGAATAATAAATCACTATAAGTGATTACTGAAGGAAGGCCAGAAATAATGACTTTATTGAAAAATGTCACCAATAATCTAAAATGAGATTAGGGTCTACCTACCCTAATATTCTCCTGGGTGGGGATCCATTAGTTTCCTGAAATCTTTCTATTATCAAAAGATTATCAAGTATCAGTATATCATAGTCTGGTGTTTTCTCTTATCCTGTGTGAACTGAACTGACTTAATGACATTATACTTAGCTCTTAGATGCAATGTTACATAAGTAAACTCTTATTTTCTTATTTCCTTCTGTTAGTGTATTCCAATGTTAATATTTTAATATGTGTGACTGAGTGATTTAAACTAAATTAGGGTAATAATCAGACTTAAGATAACTCACTGGTGTAGCTTTTTCTAGAAACAAAACTTAATTTGCTGAAGAATTTAGGAAATAGTTTTCACTTGCATCTGGCATGATCATAATTTTTAATATAATTTTCTATGTGGAATTTGTATATATGTTTTTTCATTATAGATATTTAATATATATCATAAAGAGTACTGGTCTTGCCTAAAACAAGATTTATTTTTGTGAGAAGCTAAGTGTTAACTTAAAGTTACCTTCATTCAGAACTCTCCATAAATGCAAGAAGGACATTAAACACAGCTCCTGGTGACAGGAAAGAAGACAGCTTCAGGTGATGGGAAAGGCTCCCTTCTAAACCATTATACTCCTCCAACCATCTGACTGTATATTCGGATTCAAATCATGGTCCTCTCCTTTGACTCCCAGATCTCACTGATGCAGGCTCATCACCACAGAAACCGGTACCAGCTTTCAAAATACTGTCTCTTGACGGTTGCATTTTGTGCAAACTTCTTGTATCATGAAAATATTGTTCTATTTATCTTGAGATGTTGCTTGACCTTTGTCAAGTTTGAGATACCTTTCAGCTATGTATAATAACAATTTAACCTATAATAAATGACTCATATATGTGATTATGTTTTAATTATAGCAAGTCCTCACTTAACGTTGTTAGGTTTTTAGAAACTGTGACTTTCAGCAAAATGGCATATAACACAATCAATTTCACCATAGGCTATTGCTGTAAACAAAAGTGAAATTCCTAGGGCATAATTCAAGTCAAAAAAACATCTCTAACCTTTTAAATAAAGAACCAAAACACTTCTAATATTAAATGTTGACATAAATGTGAACTATGCATACATTTAAGAAAGAGCAATAAAACCAAGTAAGATAATACTTTTTTAACTCACTTATTCCAGTTCAAGGTCATGGGGATTGGGTTCTGTCCTGGCTGCTCTGGGCTCAAGGCAGGAGCCCAGCCTGGACAGGACATCCTTCCATCACAGCGCGTCCTCTCACCCACAGCCAAACTCACTCAGGCTGGGACATTGTAGACATGCCAGTTCACCTCATTTCACATCTTTACCACGTGAGAGGAAACTGGAACCACTGGAGAAAAGTCAAGAAGATGTGGAACGATTGTGCAAACTCCACGCAGACAATGACTCCGGCCAGGAAACCTATTTTTCCATTAATGAACTTTATAACAAAGTGACATTGAACAAAATTACATTATGCAAAGACCTACTGTACTTTTTACTCACTTGATTCCCACAGCTCTATGAAGTAAAGACTTTTATTATTCCCATTTTACAAATAAAATAACTGAGGCAAAGTGAAGAGGGGGAGGGATTTACTCGAGGTTACCCAGCTAACACCGATATATTAGTGCCAGGGTTTCAGAGCAGTTACCATAAAAGTCTGGGATTTTAACCTCAACTTTATGTTTATTTTTATACTATAACATAATCTACAAATACGAAGCCTTTATTATCATTACAGTTTGTCTTTATTTATATACTTATAGCTTATACAGGTGCTTAGTCAGGACTGCCCTTTGAAACTACTAGAAAAATTCAGAAATTCTGTTCCCTGACTATAAAGTCTGCGGAATCAATACAACGCTTCGGTTTTATTTGACACAGTTAGGTGTTAGGCCTGAAAATGCACTGTGTACTGTTTTTCTGCCACTACAGAACAGTGAGATCGTGCATTTTGTTCATGTGACGTTTCATCTAAGAATTCTAGAGGGCTCTCCACATGTTATCTCATTAATGATCTCATCCTCTCTTTATCATACAATCTGTCTGTGAAATAGGTTGTGAGTAATTGAAGCTCAGATGTATTCTAGGACTTATCCAAGGTCACAGACCCAACCCATCACAAACAATAGAGCAAAAATATGTGGGTTGATTCATTTTCAGTTCTCTTGAGACATTACTGTACATCAGCCAAGATCCTTCCTTAATTATAGTTTTAAAGCAAAGTTTCACCCTTATTTTGATAGGTCCTAAAGAAAAAAAAAAGTTAGATTCTAGGTTCTAACTAGGTTCCTCTTTGGTGCAGCAATAATAGAAAAAAATGTTTTATATTTATGTGCCAGTTGGTAATAGTTTGGTCACTTTTAATATATCATTTGATCTCCCAGATACCCTAGGAGGAAGATAGGGTAAGTATAATTATCGTCACCTTTCAAATTGAAGTACTGAAACTTAGAATAATGACTGCAAGCTTCGCTGTTTATTATATACAGACTATTTCGAAAGTTGTATCTCTTTTCTAAAAAAAGGAAATCTCCATATGTTAGGTACTGAAAGTATACCTAGTCCACAGCTGAGGAAACTAGAAAGTGACTCAAATTAGTTAAATAGCTTATTGCTGTTACAACAAACTGCATTTTCTAATACTGCCCATTTATCCCCTTTGCTGCAGGGATAGATGTTATCACTACATATATCACACACACATTCTTCATTATTATCATCATTGTCAGTGTTTGAGATTTGGATCTCTGGAGACAGATTTAGATAAAGTATTGTATGCAGGTTTCTTGGGAATAACTGTCAGGAGATTTACCTGAAAGTAAAGACACTAGATTAGACAAGAGAAGAAGGTGACCTCTAGAGCAACGGAAGCCTCAGTGGATCTTTTGAGAAGCTTTGTTGTTGAGAGACGACTCTTCAGAGTTTTACTAAATTGAGCAAGAAAGTTGAGCATTTCTGTCTATACATGAACCTGTCATTGGCCAAAAGACAACCCTGGATGGGAAGTAACCTTGGGCAAGGCAGCTCTCTGCAATGAAGTACACTTGTCTTTGAGGAAAATAGTCGTGAGCCATCTACAGCAGATGTTTCCAGCACAGAAGGTGGATACCTCAGTCTGGAAGAAGGGTTCTGAGAAAAGCACCTGGTGACCATTGCAATGACCAATACTCATTAATCATACACCTATGCCGGGCACTGTGCTAAGAACTTCATATGCATGCTCTCATTCAAGCTTCACATTAAGAGGTGAATGCTATTATTTTTCTCAATTGCCTGTTGATGAAATTGAGAATATTTGCCCAAGAGTACACATGTGCTACCTTTTGGATTTAACCATCATCCTGCACTGTCTCCCTGTATCCAAATACTTATTCCAAGATGAGTCAAGTTTTACAAGTGACTTAATTTCTCTGAAATTTTAAAGATACATTCTTATTTCAAAATTGGCCTTTGGGCAGATTAAATGAAGTTAAGCGAGATAAAAAAAATGTAGAACTGTTTCAACGGTTACGAACTACAACACAAGCATAAAGCATTTTTCATATTATATTATTGGCATAAAGAATGTATTCAACAAATGGTAGTTCATTTGCATATCCATCTATCTCAAAGTGATTCATTTTAATTGTGACTACTCAGATCGCTTCTCAGCCTTCTGGCTAAGATCAAGGGTAGTAATTGTGACTACTCAGGACACAGCACTTCCCTCAGAATGATAGGAAATGGAGATCTCCAAACCAAATTAAATAAAAACAATTATATTCTACCAAAAAGAGTGACTTATTGTATACTTATTGTTGCCTGAAACTACCAAATCACCTCTCCTACGTGAGAGATAATTCAGGAAAGTACTCGAGGGCAGAGACAGGTGCCCCTACCCTCGCCATACAGGACAACACTGAGATCATCGGGCCCTGTCTCTGCAGGGAACAAGGCCTTGCTTCTTTCGCCATTGCCTATTTTGCATCGCAAACTTTCATTGTCACTTTGAGGAAATAATTGTTATGTCATGATCATAAGATTCTGATATCTATGGCTAAAAAGGACCAATATTTTGTAAATAGAAACAGGAGATGAGGAAAAACCTGTAGACTAATGAAGCAACAGTTCAATATTTCTGTCACTCAGTACATGTTAAAATCAAGAAAGAAAAAAATAGCAAGAAATTCCAAGTATCATCACAGATGTGAGACGCTACATTCCTCATGGCACCTAGAACAAAGCCTAGTATTGCTAGTACTCAATTAACAATGATTATAGAGTGATAATGGCAATTATAATATTAAACTAATAGTCTTTGTTCTATTTCAAAATCCCACATACTTTATCAGCATCCAGTGTGACCTTAGACGTCACTTACCTCTTTGTGCTTCATTTCTCTATCTACTACAATAGTACTACTTGTTTTTATTTCTTACATAGTTGGAGAGTTTCAGAGTGCTGTAAAGATCAAGTTTTATTATCCAGTTATATTTTTATGCAATTTTAACCTAAGAAAAAAACATGTGCAATCAGTTTCTTTCAAACAGGTGCATTTTCTATTTGAATCTGATTGATTTTGCTGTGAGTGGCTGAAGTCTCAGCATAAATCCACACCGTTATTCAGTGGGCAGCCTGATTTCCATAGATACCACGAGAATGGAATATTGTGATGTAAACTTAAGAAAAATTATCCAGTGAAAGAAAGATACCTGAACTAAGTGCATACTTAAATATTATGTGGATTTTATATTTAGTTTTGCATTCAGATGCTGAAGTGCTAAAATACAATGAAGGGAAATGTGCCTGAGATAGTTCCAGTGAAGCAATGCGTGAAAATAATGGAAATCTCAATAGTGTTCATTAGAAAACAGAAATCAAGAAAACAAGCTGGGTGCTTAGGAAGACAGTTTGGGAAATGAACTTTGGGAATGCTTTAAGGGAATGTGAATAATACCTGTCAGGAAAGAGGGATCATAACCAGTTGCTAACAGTGGAGGAAAACCAAATGGCATTGCCAAAAAAGCTCCATTTTGAATATCACAGAAGCCACGAAAATCAAGTACAATGGAAGTTCAGATGTGGTCTGGGAAGGCTTCGCAGACTGATTGTTTTTGAGATGGACTGATGTGGGAAGGAGTCGTGTGCACAGTTGTGTAATAGTCACAACCGCCCATCTTTAAACCAACATTGTGACCAAGAGTACAGCACATGCTGATTAGCCAGCCTGAGGGGTATACCTTCTTCTGAAAGTGGGATATTGTATAAGCCTTATTCAAATCACAACCGAGGAAAGGCAGAGGTGTTTCTCCAAAGAAAAATCAATACTTATTTACAGATGCAAGATAATGGGGTAGAGCAGGTGGGAAAAATAGCAAATGTCCAATAAGGCTGACCCCGGTCCCAAGCTTGGCATCTGAATTTATATATACAGATATATATTATGAATTATATTTATTCTCGTATATACTGTGAATTATATGTATGTTTACTGTTTATATTATGTGTATAAGTATAATACCTTCATTTACTTATTTCCTAATTGGAAAAAGCAATGGAACAACAAGCATTGATAGTCATGATTTTTACACAAGGTCCCCTTCTGTTGAGTTTAACGTGAAATTTTCAGCTGTGATTCCAGTAACATTTATAGAGGCATGACTGACATCTAACTTGATGAGATGTAAGACTTTGCCCATGTGACAAAAATGATTCCATTTCTTGGTGTGGCTCTTTGGAATTAATGTTATAATCACTGCTGAAATGCATGGTTTAATTTTGGGGTTTTGTTGAAAAGAAACAGGAAGACCAAAGAAAGTATATAACTCTTCCCAGAAATGGGAAAATAAAGTAACATCTATCAGTAGTTTCTTCAGTACTGTTTTAATGCTGGGGATTTTTTATTACTATATTTTTCCTCTAAAGAGATTGCATTTAAGTAAAACCAATTTAGTACCTATTAATAGAACTGAGAAATAGGCAGTTGTAGCCACAGAGAGAGTAGGGAAAACACTGTATGAACATCTTCCTCTGCAAAATTTAAATATATGGAAAAGGTTGAGTTAGAAAACATATATTTGTTGTTTATAACAGGTATTATGGCTCCATTGTTTGGCACTTAATGTGTTTGGATAATATTAATCTAAGAAAAATTAAAAATGAGTATAGATCTCAAAGTGTTTACTTGGTTTATATAATAATGTATTTTTATTCATGTTCAGATAAAATAGAATAAACTAATTTCTTATGATGAAAAAGTTATATAGAGGAAATTATTTTTAAGTAAAAACAGAAGAGAATCTGATTGGAAATGAGAAGACCTGAGCTCACGCCTCCACGGCTGTCAGTGACTATTGGCTTGGAGCTAATTGCAGGCTTTCAATTTTCCCGCTTCTAAAATGGAGAAATTGAGTTCAAATCCAGGCTCGGATTCTTGTTAGCTGGATGATCACAAGTCCAGCTTTCATGTCTATACACTGAAAGTAAGGATTTTGCATTTACATAATGCACAGAGTTGTAGTGAAGATTAAATGAATTCACACTTAAAATTAAATTCTACTTAAAAAGTTCTGTGTAAAAACTATATGGAAGCTAGCATTACTTGCTAAAGAATATAATGTGTCCTTGAAAAAATTAACAAATGATCTTCAGAGTGTTTTATCGTTCTAAAATGCTAAAAATTCAGTAGGGGGTATAGCAAGTGATACATAAAAATTGGTATCCAAAGTAAGTTATAAAAGTTTAAACACACATCTGGCCATATCAGAGATTGATGATATATTGGATAATCTATTGGGGCATAAAAATTATTGTAAAGTGTAGCAGTATAAAAGAACAAAAATATTATTTCAGTTTCTGTTGGTAGGTAGTCTAAGAGAAGCTTAGCCAAATAGTTCTGGTTTAGTGTGTCTCATGAGTTTGCGTTCATGTTTTCAGCCAGAGTGCAATCATTTCAAGGCTTAACTGGGCTAAAGGATTCCATGGGACAGCATGGCATTTCACTGGCTTCCCCAAGAGTGGGTGACCAAGGACAGAGACAGGATGGGGAGAGGTGAGAGGGAGGGAAGGAAGGGGAGAAGGAAGCGGGGTGGGGGGGGGGGAGAGAGAGAGAGAGAGAGAGAGAGAGAGAGACAACATCAGAAATGACTTGCACTTATTTCCTTAAGTTCCACTGATCTTCGATGTACACAAAATCTAAGTGGGAGGAAGCTCATTACTGTGTGAACAGCTAAAAAGTAGAATTACTGGGGACTGTCCTGCAGTCTACCATAGCATTTTAATTTTAAATCTTTCAAGTATCTGTCATCTTCAGGATAAAATTCATGTTCTTTACAATGATAAAGAGGCCCCTTAAGACACTGACTCTTCCTGACTCTCCAGTTCTATTTCTTGCACTCCGTTGCCTACTTAAACACTCCCTTCTAAATATTTCAGTATTCTTCATTTGAGCACATAAACTACTTGTAGTTCCTACAAATAGTGGTATAGTAAATAATAGTGGTATACTAAAGATACAATTATTATATTATATTTATAGCTGATTTTCATTAAACACTCTCTATATCATTTTTATAGACATATTGAATCCTCACAGTAATCCTTTGATACAAGGTATTAGGACTTTCCAGAGAATCGTGTTAGCTCTCAGTCTCAAGGTGAAGGAAGGGTAAACTCAGCAAGCTTGGTTACGCAATCCTTGCATGCTTCTAGGACAGCCTGGAACCAGCATCTATGCTGGGCCAATGTCTGGGAGTGTGGTCCTCAGTGTTCTGTGCATTAGTGATTGATGATGTCTTATTGAATGTTTGGAGAGCACTGAGACATTATGTGCATGTTTGTCAGGATTGCTTAGCAAGATTTATAATGTACTTTTGGTATGTAGGCTGGGTCCTGAGTTTTAGTTATCGTGGCTGGTCACTTAATGGGAGTGTGCCTGTATGACCAGTCTTCTGTGAAAGGTTTAACCTTTGAGACTCAGTGGGTTTCGACAGGCAGAGATTTCTCGAATGTGTCCCTGTTGTTCTCTGATAAAAAGTGGGTCGTGTGAGACTGCTATGGGAAGGAATCAGGAGTTTTCATCTCAATTCTCTTGACTTTTTCACCCTGAAATTGTTACCCTGATACTTTCACTTTGTGTCCTTTGCTCTAAATGAACATCTTAGCCATGAATATTACCCAATCTTGAACTCTGTGAGTCCTGATGAATCCCTAAACTTGAAGGTAGTCATAGTACCCCCCTAAAAATAATATTTAATCATCCCAGTAGTTCTATGATATAGGTATGATTAATTTACAGAGAATCAGGTTACTTACCTTTCGAAGACTCAGAACTAGTGAGAGGCAATGTGATATTCAAATTGAAATAGTTTGTGTGTAGAACCTATTGTGCTCTTGGATCAACTCAGACAGTCCCTTTTTTTTTCCTTTCTTCTTCTTCTTCTTTTTTTTTCCTAGTAAAGGCCTTCTTGTCCTTTGTGATTTATATAGATATTATTTTCTTTGTGGTTCCATGATTCCAAAACTTACTTAGAGCCTTTGAATAATAAGTTTTGATTACTTTTTCAGAAAACATGTGCGATTACTTTTAAATTTCATGTTTATATAAATTATGACTCCGCAGATATCCTCATATGATCAGTGATTAGACTAGTAAAATAGATTAGGATGCTAAATAGATGGATAGATGGTAGATGGATTGGTGGATGGGTGAGTGGATGATTTCCTTGTCAGTGTCTTATTAGGAATAATAATGACTACCATATGAAATCATATTTTACAAGTAAAATTTATGTAAAACGAGATACACATCTTAAGTGCTAATGTTTATGATTATGTCTCAATACAGTTGACTAAATGGTTAAATTAGGTTTTAAAAATTTGGTGCATTTTGGCAAATTTCAACACCTTTAAATCAATACTCTAATTAGGATATAAAACATTTTGATTGAACAATTAAACCTCCTTATACTCAATTTCATTTAATAAACATCCCCTATTGACCACAACTGTTCTGATTTTTATTACTATAGATTAGTTTTGCTTAAACTGAACTTCATATAAAATGGATTAATTACTATGCACATCTTTATGTCTGGCTTCTTTGGTTTCCACAGTGATTCATTTTTGAAAAAACTGTATGAATAGACCTCAATTTGCACCCTTTTGTTGTTGATATTAAAATTGTTCATAAATAGTCGCTAGTATGAACAAAACTGCTATAAATCTTTGTCATAAAGTCCTTTTGTGGATACGTGCTATTACGACTGCTGAGTCATAGCGTACGCATGTGTTTATAAGAAGTGGCCAATCTAAAGTGATTGTGTCACTTTGTAATGTAAACAGAATGTAAAAAGAGTTCAAATTTCACAGTATTCTTTCCAATATTTCATGACACTAGGCTTTCATTTTAGCCATTCTAGTAGTAATTTCTCACCTTTTTAATGTTTACCTTGATATCCTAATTTTCTCTTATGTGAAGTGCTTATTCAGGTGTTTTGGCCAAGATTTTTATTGTGTTTTTTGCCTTTTGATTTTTTTTTAGTGGCAAAATATTTTTTTAATTGTTGTTCAATTATATTTGTCTGCATTTTCTCCCCACCCCTCCACCCCACCCCAGCCAAATCCACTTCCCTCCCCTGCCTCCACCCTCCCCCTTGGTTTTGTCCATGTGTCCTTTATAGTAGTTCCTGTAAATCCCTCTCCCCACTATCCCCTCCCCACTCCCCTCTGGCTATTGTTAGATTGTTCTTAACTTCAATGTTTCTGGTTATATTTTGTTTGCTTTTTTATTCTGTTGATTATGTTCCAGTTAAAGGTGAGATCACATGGTATTTGTCCCTCACCGTCTGGTTTATTTCACTTAGCATAATGCTCTCCAGTTCCATCCATGCTGTAGCAAAGGGTATAAGCTCCTTCTTTCTCTCTGCTGCATAGAATTCCACTGTGTAAATGTACCATAGGTTTTTGATCCACTAATTTGCTCATGGGCACTTAGGTTGGTTCCAGCACTTGGCTATTGTAAATTGTGCTGCTGTGAACATTGGGGTGTATAGGTTCTTTTGGATTGGTGTTTCAGGTTCTTAGGGTATAATCCCAGTAGCAGAATTGCTGGGTCAATTTTAACTGTCAACTATATATTCTAAGAACAATTTATTGTCAGAATAATGTTGCCCTTTTTTCTTTCAATCTCTGCCTTCTCTATTCATTTTCTTAGTGACCTCTTCCAAAATTAAGAATATTTCATTTATTGAAGTATAGTTTATCAATGAATTTATCTTAGGTTTTGTACTTTTGTGCCCTATAGGATTTTGGCCTAAGTCATAAAATGATTCTTTCGTTTTTTTCTTCTGTAAATTTAAAATAGTGTTAAGACATCCTTGTTTTATTCTGTCTTACAAAAAAGGACTGTCTCTTCACCATTGAATATAATGAAGTCTTTTATAAATACCCTTTATTGGGTTGATGATTTCCCTTTTTTTCTTTTTGATGAGATATTTTTTTAGGAATGACAATTGAATATTATACTTTTGTCCTATGCTCTTTTAAACTTATGAAAAATATTTTTTTAATTTGAATGTAAAACTAATATCATATTTCTATAAAAATTCTTACTGGTGGTGATGCTGTTTTCTTTTTTTATATACTGCTGGATTATTTTGTGATATTTTCTAAAGAATTTTAAATTACATGTTCATAAGATAAATTGCCTATAATTTTATTTACATTTCATAATTTTGTCTGTCTTTGTTACCAGGGAAATATTAATCATATAAAGATCATAAAATGATGAAAGCAGGACCATCTTCCTCAACTTCTGAAAAATAAGATTCATATTCATCTTTCTATATTTGACAGAATTCATCAATGAAGCTATCTGGAATTTTTCTTTTGGGTAAGCTTTAAATCATTAATTAAATTACTTTAGTAGGGCTATTAAAAATCTAAACCTGAATCTAAAAAACAAAAACAAATAACAAACTAAGCAAGCAAGTAAAACAGGAACAGAATCACAAAAATAGACATCACATGAAGGGTTATCAGTGGGAAGGGGGAGGAGGGAATGGGGGAAAAGGTACAGAGAATGAAAAGCATAAATGGTAGGTACAAAATAGGGGGGAAATGGACTGGGGGCAGTTAAGAATAGTATAGGAAATGGAGAAGCCAAAGAACTTATGTATATGACCCATGGACATAAACTAAGGTGGGGGGAACGCTGGTGGGAGGGGTGGTGCAAGGTGGAGGGGGATAAAGGGGAGAAAAAATGGGACAACCATAATAGTATAATCAACAAAATATACTTAAAACATAAAAAAATAAAATAAAGAATTCTTTCAGGTTTTATTTATATGAAAATATTTTTATATTGCCTTCATTCTCATAGGATTTTTTTTTTTTACTGAAAATTCTGGAATGAGAGTTTTGCAACATTTTAGAGATATTGTTCCATTGTCTTTCTTACTCTAGATGTTTCTGTTGACAGCCTGTGATGATTATTGAAATTACTTTGTATATGATGTTCCCATTTAAGACTTTCTCTTTTACTTTTCTTGTTAACATTTTGAGTATGATATACCTAAGTGTGCATCTTTTTGTATTTATCCAACTTAAATTTGGTAGAACTTCTCAAAAATGTAAATAGATTTCTAAACATATTGGGCATTTTGTCTTTTTGAAAAATATAATTTATGGGTCCTAACCTTTTTCTCTTATCCCTCCGGAACTCCAAATATATGTTGACTGGACTAGACAACTTGATATGATAATACAGTTTCCTAAATTCTTGTTCATATATTTCTTCAATTATTTTCTTTTTTCAGATAGAATTATTTTTGTGTCTTAAGTTTACTAACACTTTGTTCTTTTTTTCAATGCATTGTCTTTTTGTTGTTGTTGTCATTCAAGAACAGGTGTCTCCATTTTTCCCCTACCATGGCCCTCCATCCCACCCATCCCCACCTCCCACCCTTGAACCTACCCCCTTTGGCTTTGTCCATGGGTCCTTCATGTTCCTTTATGACCTTTCCCCTATATAACACTTTGTTCTTTAATATTCACACTTGTACATTTTTATTTCATATAATATTTGTCATTTTCAGAATTTTCATTTGTTTCTTTTTATAGTTTACATTTCCATGTAGTCTTTCTTAATTTCAAAATGTGTTGCTTTGGTTTCTATTTCTGTTGATTGCTTTTGTTGATTATGAGTATATTTCTATGCTTGTTCATGTGTCTCACAATTTGATCCCTGTGCTTGGCATTGTGCTAGACACACTTGTGGAGATTCTAGATTATATCATCCTTCTTTAATGCATGTTGCATTTTCCACTGTAGACAGTTAAATTACTAGTAGCTATTTGCAATATTATAGGGCTTACACAAATTATTTTTAAAGTGAATCTATACAGTTTTTTCCTTTGTTCTAAGATACCTCCCTGATAGTAAGGCATGGTTCCTACCCCCAAAGCCTGATGTTAAAAATTTGACCAAGTAAATTTGAAGATCTTGTTTGTTTTATTAAAGGATTTATGAATCTGGCAGTAACTGATCTAGCAAACAGGACAGAATTCTGAGGAGTTGTACAAATTGGAAGGTTTTTATAGGCCAAAGAATGGTGGGGCAAGGAAGTCAAAAGATTAGATTCTTTCAAGCAAGGTCATCTTCTCTTAGGAAAGTCTTATCAGGTCAATTACTTCACTAATGCTAATGAGGAAATTCCAGATTGACTGGTTAAAGGTCACAATCTTGGGAGAGGCTGAAAATGCAATTAATTCTTCCTTGGCAGACATAGGGTTTAGCACAAGTGACTCCATTTTGGGCCTGTTGTTTCTTGTTAACCCTGGCATTTCTAGAATCTCAGCTAAATGCTTGGTGTGTTTGTAAAGTGCTCTTGGTGTTTTCCACTCTGGCTGGATGGAAATTCCACTATTCACAGTAGCTAAAGAATTACTGCTGGTATCACTATTCCAGCCTCAGTGCATCTGCAGGTTAGCACAACTGGGCCTTTCAGAGTCTGGTCTGTGGTTATGCAGCCCAGCCCTTGGCCGGGCACCCATGGTGAAGCCCTCATTAATTTTGAAGTTTTATGCAAAGCTTTTCTTTCTCTGCTACTATTTTTCCACAAATCCTAGAAACTTTAGTGATGAAAACTTTGATTTTGCCTCCTCATCTCAGTAGGACTATTGTTTCTCTTGTATTCCATCTTCCTGTACCATAGTAGTTAAAACGTGCCTGTTGAGAAAGCTGGTGTGAGCGTGGGCTTTCTTGTTATGATCCAACTCCTCCTGTTTCTCAATGTGTGAAAATAGTCATGACTTAAATTTTTTTCAAATTGTATATTTCTTTATAGTAAGAGAAAAGCTCTGGTACCAATTATTCCTTTATGCTGGGAAGCAGAATTCTCATCACTAATTATATTTTGAGTTAATTATAATTTTGAATGAGAGGATCTTTGAAAACCATATGTCCAACATTACATACAGTGAGCAAGAAAAACTATGCCTTAGCAATCTTGGTTTGTCAGTGATTTCATAATGAGATACAATAATAAAAGAGAGAAGTTTATCCACGTGAAAAAATTCACTGAGATATACAAATGTGTGTGACAAAGGGAAGCACGCATGTAATCCAAAAAATAAGAAATACCATTGAGCAAGAAAGGAAGGTAGACATTAACTAATCCAGGTAATGGGTTGGTTGGTCAGCCCAGATGCCTTTGTAGATATACTGCAAAATATGAAAATACTAAAAACAAAAAGAAGCTTAAAGATTTATAGATTAAAGCATAGCTGTGTTCCTTGCAAAAGACTTCTTCACTTTACAAAAGAATTTATTGAAGTCTCAGTACTATGGTGAATTCCCAGTATAATTGTTTGCCAAAAGCTGATTACAATGTATCTCCTGCCTTTGGATAAAAGGAAGCAAAACAACTATTTTTTTATTGCCGTGTTTATCTATTTCTTACTTCAAGTGAATAGACCTAGTCCCAGGATAACTCAAGTACATAATGATGCCAACAAAGAGGAGGGCACAAGATTGTTTCCAGGGCAACGAGCATGAGTTAGTAAATTCCTGAGTTCGTTTTCCTTCTTGGAGAAGTCCCACTCCAGGGCTCTTGCACAGACTTCTCACCATTCATATAAACCAGCAGGATGATATCAAGAAGATGGGGAAATTCAGTGAGTCAAAGTCATTCAATGCATTAAATTTGACTCAAAGGAACTAAAGGATATAGGGTTTGGTCTGTTATTACTTTTTTGTTTGTTTGTTTGTTTTTGTATGGGACACATACCTTTATAGGGTGGGGCAAAAGTAGGTTTAAAGTTGTTTATCTGGAAAACAATACAATAATTAAAAAATAATAACACAACTTCTTGCTCTTCCTCTAAGGAAATAGACTTTCAGGAAGTGCAGAAAGCTCAGAGAGTCCCAAAGAAGCTGGACCCAGGGAGGAACACACCAAAGCAAATCATAATGACATTACCCAAGATGAAAGATATGGAGAGAATTTTAAAAGTGGCAAGAGAAAAGGAAACAGTTACCTACAAAGGAGTTCCCATAAGACTATCAGCTGATTTCTCAAAAGAAACCTTGCAGGCAAGAAGTGACTGCTAGCAGGTATGGGGGGTAAGGAAAATGTTCTGGAGTTAGATAATGGTGACAATTTTATAACCTTGTGATAATGTTTGAAAAAACACTGAATTATACACTTTATAATGCTGAAATTTTGGGTACCTGAATTAAATCTTAATAAAGCTCTTTTTGTTTTTCTTTTTAAGATTCTCAGTGTCTCCAATCCTTGCATTTTATGGAGACTAGCCTTTCAGTGTAATTGCACGCGCTTTCTTGATGTTTTTATCCAGACTTGAGTGTAGTTACTGTAAACAACTTTTGCTGAGCTCCGTGTTAGGACTCAGCTCAGGTAGAGCGGTTTGAGCTAAGTGAACCTCCTGTCTGCACTGCTGAATCTTTACCATGTATGCACCAAATCTCTGAAGCCATGAAGTTAATTCTGGATTTGAGTTATAATAGAGACTTATGGTCTTGTAATTCCCCAAGAAGAAAAGACTTCTGCTGAGAGGCAGATCTATACTAGAATTCAGAATACTTCAGTCCTATAAATCTGCAGGAGTTTCTGAGATCTCGCTTAGGTTCCCCTTCCGAGTTATGCTTCCCTGATGCTCTTCTGCCCTTCTAAGTGTGAGGTCTCCTTTGTCTGCTTGCAGACATGCATAAAGGCCAATAGATCTTGTGGCTCTTTATTGGCATTCAATACAGAGGTTCAGCATAACCATTGGCATTCAGTTCAGAGGTACAACATAAGCATAAGGCAGGCTAAAAAAAAGTTCATTCCAATACTTCCCTTTCTTGGTTGACAATTTACAGTAGTTTGTTTTTTTATGTTGTCCATGTAATAAATAACACATTTTAGGACAAGGAAAGTCTTTTATTACACAGATATATTTAACAAAACCTTTTCCCAAAGAAAACAAGTGTTTTGAAATGATGCGGAGCAAATTTGAGTTCCATCTCCACTATGCAGGTTACTGAGTGACAATGAGGATTTACTTAACCACTTCGAATTTGTCACCTCAGTTGCAAAAGAGAAGAATGATAAAAATGAGTATCATACTTAGGTCCTATAATTAGGGCACAGATAATGAAATCCATCTTGTGTAAACAAAAATGTGTTCTACAAATATGTGTTATTTCCTAGTATACACACATTTTTATCACGAAGTATCGTCATATGTCTTTGTTGAGTATGCAACTCGATGGTCACCTTCCAAACTGAGCAGGGAATCTATTATTAGACAATTCTGGCAAGAACAAACTGAAATACATGTTTTCCTTTGGAGTCAGAGTTCTGTTTTAGCAAAGTGTAGTGCCATCTTTCCATTTAAATAACATGCTATTCACAAGCAAGCTGATTTCTATACTTGTATGCCTCGTTATATCTGCTGTGGATCTTACTATTGCCAAGGGGCTGGCGTGCAGTTTGCAAGAGATATTACTCATCCATTTCAGTGGCCTGGGGTTTGACAGCAATATCTGCTCTCTACAAATGTTTTAAACTTCAATCCCCTTAAAAGAAAAGAATCAGTAAATTAGGTGGTTGGTTCTTTAAACTTTTACCCTCTTTAAAATAAAGCTTTATAACACAAGTACTTTTCCTATGAACACTGTCTTTATAAAAGTAGGTTAAAGGAGATGCTTAACCCAAATTTTACTCTACCTGGCTTGCCCCTGAGTAATGGAATATGAGCTGAACCTTCTGGATAGGAATTCCTGAAGACCATAATCCTTTGCCTCATAGGCCTTTGGTACATCTCCACCTTTGCTGAACATCAACTCTGTGTTAGTCACTGGGCTAGTTGTGTTGGGTGTGATGTTCCAGGCAACAGTTTAAACTTTAGAAGAACCCATTCTTTGTTAAAAAATAAGAGTAATCCAGTTCAGATCTTGATGGTTTTCAGTTTCCTCATCTCTATAATGGGTGTAAGACCACCCATTATATGGGTGAAATAATATATGAGGAAATGTGTTATAAACATTTATTTAACCAGGATATCTTGCTGGAATATCACAAATGCACCATGTGGTAAAGACCCTAGAATGGAATACCTCAGTAGATGAAGTTGCTCTGTTTTCCATGATTGCTTTTGCCAAATGCTATTTTGCATTTGAGTTATGTGTTATTTCATGCCACTGATTAATTTTTCAAAGTAACGTTTTAAATATAAGCTGTCCAGTCTAGAAAATTTGGAAAATATAGAAAACAAAATCACACAAATTTTTCTGCCTCTTAATGCCGCCACTCCGAGTTAATTACTGTTAACATTTTGGTGAATTTCTCAATAATGTCTCCTCATCTCAAGAAAAAAACCTCTTCAGGTGAGGGAAGTTGGGCCGCCAGCTCCAACTCCACTGCCAGCTGCTAGTGCAAGTGGAAATGTTGAAATCAGAGCAAGGTCAGAAATCTTCAAAACCCAGAAGCAGAAGACGTCTTAACGTTCTGAAACCTCCTTACAGTCCACGTTTGCAGACTAAGAAGCTTGCGAAGGCATTATGGGCTCAGTGTACATTTCTGGAGGCTGCTTACTCCTGCTGTCTTCCCATCCTCATCAGGCGAGCCATTATGTATGGCTAATTAGAAAAATATTTGAAAACTCTCTCCAGAGCAACGTTCTTCCAAACACTGTTTCAGCAGGTGAGAGACATGTGCCTGTAATCTAAGCGTCTGATGGTCTTTCCCAGTGCCTCCTGCGGAGTATGCTGGTGCAATTACAGGCAAATTAGACTCATCCTCGACCCCGCCCCATCCCTCCCCACCCTCCGGGCAAGCGGGAATAAATGGTGAGCCCAGAGCGGGTGTGCAGACGGGTGAGCGCAGCCGGTTGACCGGAGCGCAAGAGGCCATTGCTGGGCACCTCCTCCCAATCCCCCGCGCAGCCTCCAGCGCAAGTGACATCGCGTCCTCCGGGCTCCGGCTGGGGCTCGGGAGCGGTAGAGCCGCGCGAACAATCCCGGGCAGGGAATGTTCGCTGCTGGTGACATCACTCCCAAAGATACTCCCCCTTCTCAGTCCCTGCCTTCGCAAGGCATCTGTCCGTTTGTCCATTTTCCGTCTGCTGCTGGAGAGAGCTTATCGCCGCCCGAGAGTCCGGCACCAAGGAGAGACAGGACCTGGAGGACGAAGGAGAGCAAAGGCAACAAGGGAAGGAGGACCCTGGCAAGCGACAGAATGAAATTCAGTCCAGCGCACTACTTGCTGCCTCTCCTGCCTGCGCTGGTCCTCAGCACCAGGTGAGTCCAGGAGCGTGAGGGACCTTTTAGCAAGGGGCGCTGCTGCTGGGTTGGTCCTACTGCAGATCACCTGTGGGGGCCAAGGACAGTCACTTAAGCTGTTTGCACCCCCCACCTAAGTTAGAGGGTCCCTCTGTTTTTAGGTTTCTGAAATCCTTTCGAGAGAGCAGAGTCCTTTTCTAGTTATCCCAGTCCTTAAAGTCTCAGTATCGCCCCCCATGAGGGGACCAAGAGCTTTCCCTTCCAAAGACCTGTTCCCTCCAGCTCTCGTAATAGCGAAGGATAACACGCAGTAACCAACCACAATAAAGGGCACAGAGAGACAGGGGGGAACTGTCACCAGGCGGTGTCTTTACATTGGAGCTGTCTCAATAGTCACAAAGCTTCCGTCTTCCTCAAGTGTGTGTGATTTTAAGGTTCAGAGAACCAGAGAAAAATAGTTAATCCCAGAAGATGGTAATCCTGGCACAAAAGTTCCTGGACTTGTAAAATATCTGTTTTTATGTCTTGCGTAGGCTCGTGGGAGGCATTTTCATTTGGTTATCTTGTGGGAAGATCTAATTAAGGAGCACACAAGGTGATTAAAAGTTAGAAGACACTCTCAGCGTGCTGATGCAGAGACCCTAGGCAGAAACAGTTACACACTGTACTTCATCACTGACCATAGATGGGACTTTAAGCCCCAGCACAGAGGAGCTATTTTAAGTGGAGGTTTAAAATACAGTGATTGAAAAGAGTTTTGTGACTCCCCACTGTTCATCAAGTCCCGAAGTTGGTGATGGGCTTGTATTTCTCTTCCACAAGAGCAGCACAAGGGTGAACTGTTTCACGGCCCAAGACTGAGCCTCTATTCTGTATGCACTTAGCATCCTATTGGCAGCAACCTCTTTCCTTTGGCTACTATAAAATAAAATAACCCACACAGGATGAGAAGCTTTTCAAATCTATGTGAATGGAAACATTATCTGATTGTGTATCTGATGAAAAATGAAAGGGAGAATAAGAGGGTTGTATTTAATTCAGAAATTCAATGTATGAAAAAAAACCTCATTATATATGAAACACCAAGGCAGTGCAATTCTTGAGTCCATTCCTAATCTGCATATCTGCTTTTAGGTTTTTATAACCCAAGTTTCCTTTTCAGAGTGAGGACTGTGAGGGTTAGCCCCAAGAGTTGAGGAACTTAGTCTTGCCTTGCAAACAAAGCCCAGGTGATTTCCCCAGACTAGAATGAAATAAGTTGTATTCTCTAATTTCTCTGAGGCTGCTGGTCACTTTGGTTCAAAAAAAAATGTAGGTTATTTTATAACCATTTTGCTACCCAGTATTATAATAATGTGCTCCCATCACAAAGCTCATTTTAATATTTGTGGTTAGCTGTAAACAACTCAATGCAAATTGTGCATTACAGTTATTCTTTGAAGTGTCTTGTCATTTACTCTGAACTTTTATGTTGTAATTTAATAATTATTGGTGGAGTCTTCTAGAAAAAGGAAATTCTCAAAGTTTGATGCTAAAGTAGATGCTTCTCAACATATACATAAAATAATGAATATTTAAACAGTTAACACCTAGACCAAAGCGATTTTTAAAGACATTGAAATCTCTAGTGTTTCAAGAGCACATTCATATTTAAGGATGCTGCACTTTCAGTGGTTTAGAAAGCTCTAAAGTCTCTAGCTTCCAAAGTTTTGATGTGGCTAGATAGTACAAAGACAGAAAAAGAACCATCATCTTCCCTTTTATGAAAGTTGTAATTTTTAAGAATAATTTTTAAAATAGTCAACACCTTGATTACAACAAATATTAGAATTAGTCAACCTAGATTACTTTAGATATGAAACTTCTTCAGTGTTGGTTGTATTTGAAAATTGTGACACTTCTTTAGATTCTTCTTCTTACTTTCCCAACAAAAAGAGCATGGTGGGCTTAATAAAGTAAGCCCATAATCAGTGGCATGTCTTGTTATTGCAATTACTCCACAGCAATTTATTTTACTGGCTATCCAGATTACTTTGTGACTGTGAACAAATTAAAAAATGAATATGGTATTATCAGGATGTCATTTTGCAAGAAGAGATTATGTTTTAATGAACTCTAATAGAAGGCCATTCTCTTAGCAACACTTAAGAGTTGTGTAGACATATGGTTAATGTGCAAGTTAGAATCTAAGCTATACAGGTTTGTGAGAACAGTTGTATTAGCAGAGGTGAGTTTATTGTCCTGCTGAGAAAAACGGTGTAGCTCAGCCATGGCCACCTGTGACAGTGGATTTTCTAGCGCAAGACTTTCGTACACTTAGTATCTTAGTCAGTGGTCCTATCTGTGAAGTAAATGGTATTTCACATACTAAGACCATGTTGAAGGCATTAGCAGAGTGTGGCCCTTGCTCGATTTTTCTATAGTCTTTATCACTTGTCTGCAATCATCAAGTTCTTTTTCAAGTGTGAGAAATGTAGATCTGAGACTCTTGTTGAAAAAATGTATCTGTTTCAACATCTCTTTCTCCGGGCCTAGCTCTTTAGTACTTGCTATTATCTTTCCAATAGGTTTAAAGTTCAGTTCTGTTTTAAAATACAGGAATGTGCTCACCAAAACAAATGTTGCAATTCAAGAGTTACTATAAGCAGTAGTATTCTTCCACAGGGATGAAAACTCTAAAACAACTCTGCCTTTTAAATATGAGTTTTTGAATACCTTTTGGTTTGTGTTTGCTTCTCATTTTCACCTTTTATAGCAACTTAAGATGCTGAAGCACAAAAATTCCATAATTTTTTACCATAGTGAACAATATCGATATTTTGAAAGAAAACTAAATGTTCACCTTCCACAATAGCCAAGAATTAACTATCTTACTGGTAAACTCCACAGAATTAAAAAGAGCAATTTAATTTTCTGGTACATTGTCTCTTCTGTTTAGAAAGTACACATACATTCAGAAAATTCAAATAATGTTATAATTAATGGAGTTAATAAAGAAACATTTAACCTGTGTACAAATAAATGTGGTCAAAGAAAACAAATGTGTTGGTTTAATAGCGTCAGAGTAGAATGTACTTTTTAAATAGCCTCATTCTGTAGAAGCATTAAATTGCAATTCCAACGCAGCCAGCAATTCACTTTAGAAAGAAGTACTATAGGTACAGAAAGGAATAGTAGGGTAAAAAAAAATCTTTAGAAGTTCCTGGTGAAAAGGGACCCATGGAGTGCTGGAGAAGCCTTGTGCTTTAGATTGCTGAACCTCTGTTCCTTTATGCTGTGATTCTACTCTTGATGCCCTTGGTTTATTGAGTTTTAAGTGACTTAATGGGGAGAGGAGCATGGCGGGGGAGGGGTGAAGGTCTACTGACTTCTGATGGTTTTCCTTCGAGCAAGAACTTTAAGCAGATGGTTGCTTATGATCCTCCCAATAGGAGTCACCTCGTAGGTCTCTACTGGGCACTCAGATCAGCAGTCACACCACATGTTCACTTTGGAATCTATTGTAAGAGGCTACTATGTGTAAAGATACCCCAGGCTCCTACTGGCATCGTGCTTTTATCTGTCCTGAGAATCAATTTGATTTACAGGATAAAGGAAAGACAGGCATCACAATAAGCATATAATAAGCCCCAAAGTTTTTATTTATTTTTTTTATTTTTAAGCAATCATATTTGATGTAGGAAGCATCCCCCAACTGGGTCTGTGGTAACCTGGAATTATTTTCCCAACCCTGTATGTAGCGTGTCTTGCCACACACACACATTTAATCTGACCCCACACATGTTCTTTTGTGATAAGAATTAACACTCTGTGTAATGGAGTTAGATAAATGTCTTTCTAGGTTAAGAAGATATTAACAAGCAACTATCTTGACTTGTCAGATTTCAATTTTGGTCCTTAGTTGCCAATGTCCAATAGCAGTTTTTAAAATGACTTATTTGGGCATTATATTTGTAGATTAAATTCTCCTTATGACTAATGAAAGGTAAACCTCAATCATTTATGGGTTGAGTGTGCAGTGTTCATAGACTTTCTATGTAATTGAAAGAAAGAACTTGACCTATCACCTACCAACCAGCAAGCAAAACGTACTGAAACTGCTGAGAGGTATGTGGTTCTAATGGAACGATATTTTTTTCATGTGTGTTATGAGAGTGCTTGTGTTTGTGTGTGTGTGGGGGGGTGTGCCTGCTTTTGACTGACTTCTAGAGGCAAATCCCATTAACAAATAGTGCTAAGTAATTAAATAACCTGATTACACAAATAATGTTCACTACAAAGTTTTCTTTGGAAAATTCAAAAAAGTCCATTTTAATTTGTTACTATAACCTTTAGAGATATCTTTGATGTTTTCATTATCATGTGTTAAAAGTGTGCCTGCAATGAATCAGTTATTGCATAAAGCATCAGGGCAATATAACAATACATCAGTTATAAGTACAAATCCTTATAATCTAGTCATGCACAGAAATAATGATATATAATATGAAATTGGACAAATAACAAGAAATATTTTAAACAAAGTTCCAAGTGTGAATAGAGGAAAGAGTAAATAATGCCAGTTAAGGAGTATAGGAAGTAACTTCTGTTTTCCAAGAACCAGGAGAGAAATAATATTTCATAATTGACTTTACTATTGTACAACACTTGCTGGTTATGTGATATTAGGAAAATCGCTTACCGTCTCTATCTGTTTTTCTTACATAGAAAATCAAAAGTACTCGTATAAACTACTTGAGAGGGTGTCGTAAAGACTAAATGAGTTCATCTAGAAAAAACTTTACCATACTCCCTGGGACACAGTGATGCTCAACAGAGTGACTGTGCAGCTGTTACTATGTTGTTATTTCTATTTTCATGAAGTCTTTGTGTCTGTGATCTGGGCAGAGCAGAATGGGAGCAAACTTGGATACAAGTCAATTGGATGACACAAATTTAGCAAGACTCATCGTCATCATCCAAAAGAAAGAAATTGTTAGCAAAGAGGAGAGGCAGCGGGAGAGGCAGTGAGGATCTCCTGCTAACTGGGCTGACTCTGTCAAAAGCGTTTTGGTGGCAAATGCCTGGAGGAAAGGTGCTGTGTGCTTTGGAGCACCGTGAAAAATTGCAAAATTTAACTTAGTCACACAGAATGTGATTTATCACAAAAGTATATGTTTAGTTACTTGTCTATCTATTTTAAATCTAATTGCATTTACATCTCATGAATCCTAATATCAATTCAAAGCCCTATGCACAGGTGTCAATGAATAAAAACGGATGCTTTCCAACTACATAGGCAGGGTTGACAGAAAAATTTCTACAACTTCATTTTCTGCTTGTTCATGGCTTTCATCAGGTATTAGAAATCCATGAGGTACAGACATTTTGAAAAATCAAGGGAAGTAAAGGTAACATTGAGATTTTCTTCCTACTATTGAGAATAATTTGAGAACCACTGATATAGAAGAAGCCATTCTGTTTGTTATATGGCTTCAGAATTACTACATAAAAAGGATTTTATACTAACTCAGTTTTGAAAGACACTTTAGAGATCATCTAATCTCAACTAGTTTTGCATACTTCATCATAAACTGTGTACAACTGTGCCATGAAATTCTAATTACCGAATAAAAAATATATATATTTGTCCCATAAATTACTGTGTATGTGATTGTGTGTTGACATTTGTCAATCTAGCACAAAGTATAGTTTGCTGCTCAGGGGAAGTAAAAGGCATAGATCATATTAAGTTTGCATCAGTTAAAGGACACGTGTTTGCTGGGACATCTAAGAACTTTGCTTCATGATTATAGGAGGCAAAGAAATATCAAAAGTAAACCATTCCATTCAGATGCAAACTGAAAGTCAACCAACTGAATTGAGCTCTGTGATTGATTTTATAAACACTAGGAAACATTGTTATATGATAGATTGTTATTGCTTTATAATTATGCCCGACCTTTTTGGTGTTGCTTTCGGGTTTTTTAATTTCTTGGAGTGTACTTACGTGGTTGTGCAAAGTCCAAAGTCCTTCCTTTTGGAAGTGAGAAAACTGAGGTCCAGAGCAGCTGAGACTTATCTAAGTTCACAGAAGGCAACAGAAACAACCACCTAGAACGTGCCCCAATCTGATTTGTGTGCTATCGTTTGGCTGCTGCCCATGATACATCTCTTCTGTAGTCAAGCCGCATGTGTACAGTTGGTGCCTACAGTGTATCCACAGATATTATAATTACTGTGGAGTATAAAGTAATTTTAAAACTGATTCTCTGAACACATGTAATTAACATAGAACAACAGGCTGGTGTCAAATGGAATTATAGTTGTTGAACACCGTTTGTTTGCCTGTATTCAGTTGTTGGCTGAAGAATGAGCTGGTCTAAAAAAAGATGCTAGGTCATTTTCAAAACCCAAAGCAGAATCATTTATGAGTTCTTACATTTGCACACAGTTTACCTCTCAAGGGTTCCTGTTGATCTCGCAGTTGTATTGTAAGATAACATTTTTGGTGCCTTTGAGATGTTTTTCATTGCAACTATTTCTTATAAATGCATTTCTTATCTAGACATTTGCTTATATATTTCTTACCTATTAAGTTTATTTTGCAGCTGTGTGGTGTTGTTCAATGGGCAGCATACTTAACTCTGTTACAGAGATGAGGTATTAAATATGTTCACTTATAGCTTTAATGTAGGGTGACATACCTTTTCATTTGGTTTTCATGTCTCTATATTTTTGTTAGGGCTGATGAGTAATTTATAGTCATATAAAATTTTTAGGGTTAGGTGGTCACAGATTTCATCTTACATGTACATATCACAAGTTCTTTGCCTTTGAATAGGTTTCCAAATCACTCTGAGACTTATATTTCTTATCTATAAATGGGAAAGTAATAGTAGCCAACATTTAGGGTTCAAGAATGTATTTAAGTTCTATCTTAGTACAAGCATATAACTGTGCTTATTGTCCCTCAGGATATCCTAGGCTTATTAGCTATTACTTTACATAAAGATTACAACTTAGTGGGTTGCTTTTATATTGGACATCTTAAGCAATCAACACTTAATTTAATGATTTTATTAAAAATAAAATTAAGTAAATTATAAAGTTCTTCACTAGTACAGCCAAAATAATAGAGCCATGGTGTATTTTCTGATAAGATTCTTCCGGAGACAAGATGAGGAGGCAATTGAGCCCAGTGAATGACCTTTAGGGAAAAAATGCAGTGGACAATCTGCAAGGACTTGCTGCCTTTCCAAGGAGTCCTTGCAGCTGAACTATGGTATTGGCAAAAGCTCATGCAGATTCTAGGCCAGCCTTCCTCTCCTGTCCCTATAGAGAATGTGACTTTTCTTGTGACTTTCTTCTGCCTATCCTCAAGAGGGTTATAAGTGTTTCTAATTTATTTCCCTTTTGATTGATTCAAAACAGAACTCTTGAGCATCTAGAAACACTTACTCAGCGAGTAGCTGGTTAATGGGGCAGGGGTTACAGGAGATGTTTGCCTTGTCACATGGGTTAAAGCCAAAGAATATGGAATCAAGCAGCCTTTGAATCAGCCTTACCAGCTACATGACCTGGAAATGTCAATTAACATTTCTTAGCCATATTTTTCTCATCAATAAAGAAGAGATGAGTGCCTCTTTCAAAGATTTTTCAAGAGGATTGAATAAGCTAGTGTATATAAAGAATAGTGTCCAGCACAAAGAAATAAAACCTAATATTTTTTTCCTCCAAGTTCATGCAGACAATTTGAGGCCAAGATGATCATCCTAACCAATCCCAGTTAGAAGAGCTGATGTAAACACCTGTAACATTGCCAAGAAAAATAAGACAAACATGTATGACCTGACCTAGCTTCCATTTTAAATCTGAAAGCTCTGAATTAGGTTGCTTAATATGGTTAAGCATTGAATATAGTTATCAATTTATATTGCTACAATATCACATTAATGTAATTAATCACATTAATTTAAAGGAGGTTAATTTTTTTGTTTACCTAAAGATGTCAGGATCTAAGAAATATGTCTTGGACTCAGATACAAACAAACCTTTTGACAAGTTGAGGGTTCTGGACTTTTATAATTAGCTGGTCTTGTAATGGGTGAGGTTGCTCCTGATCTCCACAGAACGGTAGAGAAGAAGGGGCTGGGACGGCAGAGGGCTTTTTGAATGCTCTGTGATTGGGCAGAAATGGTAGGAGTGGAAAGGAAAATTCCCCAAGACTCGATTTCCTGTTTTTATTGGTTTCTATTTTTAATTTTCTTTTCTTTCTAATGCTTGCAGTCACTAGTTGCTGGTTTTTGCAGTAAAGTAAACTCTAAGTATTGGCTGGGAAAGAGGGGGAAACCAAAAAGAAACAAAACATGCATGAGAAATTGAAGGAACACGTTGGGAAGAAGCAGATGTGGCTGAGGAAGCTTTCTGTTGTGAAGAGCATGCAACTTTTTCCTTCAGGTGCCATAAAGTGAAATGCGAGGTCATTCCACAATCAAGAAGTTCACATAAAAAAAATGGAGGCAGACTTTTTTTTTTCTTATACGACAAGTTAGAAATATATTGAAAGATATTGAATCCATTTTGTACATTTTATATGTATCATTATTTCATTTGGTCTTTTTTTTATACAATATGTAAGTTATAGGTTTAGCCAATATTTGTGGGGACTAGTTCTTCTGGAAGCTAGATCATTACTCCTTGTCATTTATCCCTTGCTTCCTTGGAATGCATTATACTTATATATGTTTTATCACTAGGAGACAGAGTTTTTGAACATATTAAATGATTAGCCTATTTCTCCCAGCTGGAAAGTGGTCAGAGCCTAGCTCATTTCTGAGAATTGCTTTCTGAATGCAACTGTAGCACTGCCTATAGCAACTCGTCTTGGTACAAATGCACACTGAGGAAAAATGATAATGTGTAACACAAATAACAATGCTGAAACTAAACCACGCTGGCAAATAATTATATTTTTTATGCCTACATAAATGTATTCTTAAAATAAATTAGCCAAAAAAATTCATTATTTTTAAGGCTGGCCCAATGGAAACCTTTGCTGTAAATACAATACAAAAGTTTGCCAGCTAAGTTCAATGTTTCTCTGTAGAAAACAAACGTCTCCTCAGAATCAATGTCTCTCAAAGTACACTCTTCATGGGCGCAAATGAGAGTCACCAAAAATGCCTGTTAAGAAGACAACTTCCTGGTCCCTATCCTAAATATATTCAATTAGGTTATTTGAGGAAGGAGCCGAATAATTTTCACTTAATGTGGAACTCGAATACTTCTGAAGCATGTGATAGCTGGGAAACCACGGCTTTGGTATTGAAGCACTATAAAGTCTAGAACACCTTGATCTCTTTGGCATTTACTCAGCATGGAAATTGCAGCTGAAGTCAGGAGTTTGGAATGATGGTGATGTTTTGGCAAAAATCACAGCTATTTTTCACATGTATATAAATAAATTTAATAAGGGAGTATCTTGCCATGTATCAGTCTGCATTGTCAGTCAAGTTACATGAAAGTAATTCTATGCCTAGTATGCCTTTCTGCAAAGGGCTGAGGAAAATACTCAAATAAACTAAATGATATAAAACTGTATTACATGGATATATCAGGGGCGTGCTCTATTTAGAAAGCAGTTGCCATCAAGGTGGAATCTATGAATACACTGAAAAAAATGAAACCTAACTCTCCCTCCCACCTGAAGTGATGAATTCACTTCTTCATGAGAAAGAGGCAATGAAAACCAAGACCTGAACATGAAGCTATATAAATGCTTGTTGTTTTCTTCTTGGGACAGGGAATCTGAATTTTTGGACCAAGAAGAAGTCATATTTAAGCCTTGTAAAAATAACGTTTTGATTTCCTGTCCCCCAATCATTCCCATTAGCAGCAGTTGATTTTGCATGATTAGGAAAACAAATTCACTCAATAAATTTTTTTTTTGTATTAAACAGAATGTTCAACGATGCCAGCCATATTGCTTTAATTCTTTTCCCCTTTCACCATAGCAGTTAGTTCTCCTCACAGTGAACTTCTGAGGTGGTTATACCAATGTTGCCTCCATTTTATATGTCAGGAAACTAAGGCAAATAGGGGTTAGATTACTTGCCCACGGTTATAAACTGGTAGGTAGTAGATTTTAAATTCAAATGCTATAATGAATTTAAATTCACTATGCCACAGCACCTCCTAGTGCGTGATATAAAGCACTGGGATGCGCCAGTGTCAGACTGTGTCAGCTTTATTTGTGGGTTCTGATTTATTCAGGAGGAGGAGGAAAGAAAAATGTAACTTCTTGGCAGGTATCCTCTAAATTGACAACCGAAGATGACAGAAGATTCTCTTTTTAAAAAGTTCTAACTAAAATAATGTTTATTTTATCTAGTTTTTATTGTGAAAGTAATCGTATATTTGTATAATATTGTGTTTATTTATGGATGTTGTTTGCCAATGCCCCCTCAGTGAACGACAGTGTGGTGCCGCCTGGCTCCACGTGGCACCCACCCCTGAACTGCGGTGGGGATCAGACTGACCTGCATGCTAGTTGCACCTCAGCACCTTCTACCTTTGTGATCCCAGGTAGCCAGCTCAACTGCCTGGACTTGTAATTTAATTTTTAAAATGTATAGCAGTAGTTCAAGTTACTGTTTCTTTTCCTTTTATACATAGTTCTCTAGGGTTACCTTATTAATGTTTCTCCATACTTGTGAAGGTACTTTGTAGATTAAAGAAGTTCATATATCTAAAGTAACAAGATTACTAAAATGTAGAGGTGGAATCTGAACCTGTGATTTAAAGGTGTAAGCATCCAAGTGAGGATCCTTAGACAATAAAAGTTAACACCAAAATATTTTGGTGTCAGGCATTTAGGAAGTAACTGAGAAACGAAGGAGCCGTGGAGAACCACGTGCGGACTAGTGGAAAGCAGGATCTGGTGTCATGTACGAACATGGCTGCATGAGCCGGGGGGTCCGGCACACGTGAACTTTATGCCCCTTCGTCGGAAACCCTCACAGCATCCCCATGTCACAAATGGTATCACCTTTGTTTTATAGATGTGAAGGGCAAGAGACACAAATCATTTGAACTCAATCTATTTAGAAGACTGAAATAATAATAATAGTTATTATTATTATTAATAATGAAAGCCAGAGGTTTTCATCAGGAAGTTGAAGTGCTTTCACTGGTAGTCAGAAGATGGTCCTGTGAGTACAAAGTACATACAGTACAGTCAGACCTCTGTTCAAGATTTAACCCCTTTGTAGGCTGACACATTCATCCCAAAATTAATATCTTAAAAAATGACTTGATTTCATGTCCCAATAATTAACACACATAGATATATGTATGTTTATGCATATAAGCATATGTGTATATAATATATACTATATGGTATACATGGTGCATATTATAATATATACTATTTTAATAAATCATATATTACACATAGATATTTTACAGTATTCTGATAACTTATCCATGAAAATAGGTTTTGTGTGGTAACACACCATGGCTGGTTTGGCTCCACTCTTCATTACAGTGATTCACGTATGTTCACTTTCCTCCGTAAGAGGAATTAGTCCTGAGAATTTAATGGTATGCCCATTTTTCCCATGTACTCTTTACTGAATTGACAACATATCAAAGAAATTCTGATTAGGCATCATGTGATGAAGATATAATATCTGATATTTTATAGGATCTACATTTAAATTTTTACACATGCTCATACATTTTTATCACCCTGTGCAGAAATTAGTAATAACCCCATTTCTCGATAAGGATGTAGTGATGACAGCTAGGTGGCCCAGACCAAGAGCTGAGTCCCATTTTCCCAGAGTATAAAAGCTTGTTTGGGACATCAAATTGGGGCCTAAAGGATGCAGAGTTGCCTTGTCTTAGTCAGCATGGGCTGCTATAACATAGACTGGGTGGCTTAAATAACAAACCTTTATTTCTCACAGTTCTGGAGGCTGGGACGTCCAAGATCAAGGTGCTACAAATCCAACGTTAACTGAGAGAACTCTTCCTGGTTTTCAGACGGCTGTGTTCTTGTTGCATCACTATGCGATGGAATGCAGACAGAGGAAGCACACTCCAGGGGCTCTTTTTATAAGGGCACTGGTCTCCTCATGAGAGCTCCACCTTCAAAGGCCCCACATCTTACCCTTATCCCAGTGAGGGTTGGGGTTCAACATATACATTTTTGGGAAACAAAAAAATGCAATTTGTAACATGCCTTAGGCTAGTTCCTGTGCCTTAAGGGAAGGACAGAGTCTGGTGACTAAGAGACACCTGGTTTTATTTTTATTTTTTTATGTTTTATATCCTCACCTAAGGATATTGTTTACTGATGAGAGAGAGAGAGAGAGAGAGAGAGAGAGAGAGAGAGAGAGAGAGAGACCTTGATCTGAGAGAGAAACATAAATCACTTGCCTCCCCTATGCTCTTCCACTGGGGACTGAGTCTGCAACCTAGTCGTGTTCCTGGCCAGGATCGAACCAGAAACCTGGTGGTGTACTGGGAGACGTTCCAACCAACCGAGCACCCCGTCAGGGCAAGCGTGACTGGTTGTAGATTGTGATGCTGCTTGTGTTCATTTTTGGAAGATGAAGCAAAGCTACCAGGCTGGCAGGATGAAAGGAAGTGGTGCGTGTGCAGCCTTTGACCTGTTGTGTCATACATGGTTTGCATCCTAAAGATTCAGTGTCTTGGATGTGTTGGTAAACTCTAGATTATAGTTCCTTAAGCAAGATAAGAGTTTACCTCTTTCTCACATGAGCTACATAGAAGTAGGAAGGAAATGCAGGGCTGGTTCATTCTCCATGGTCAGCATGCAGGGCTGTGTGATACCTTTTGTGGGCCTTGGACACTTTTACCTTCCTCAACTCCTTCCTCCTTTAAGTATTTATGTAACTACAGTTTGTGACTATGTTACATATTAATATAAATACTATGTGTTATAGATTAATATATTAATATTATGTTTATTTAACCTAAGAGTTTATTTTTAAATTTAAATTTAATTTGTGGGCCCCTACACGTATTATGGACCCGAGGCCCTGTGCCCACTATGCATGTCAGCAGGGACCCAGGCTCTTTCCAGCTCTCTGCTCTGCTCAGGCCCTGGCCATCACGGCCCAAGGGGGCTGCTGATGCTCAGGTCATCCTTTCGAACAGCAGCTCGAGAGAAAGACATACCGTCTTTCCTGTACAAATACTTCTCATTTGTTAGAAGTAGATGGTTGTGCCCAGATGAAAGGGAAGCTGAGACTCATAGCCTTTTTTTGTCTGGGCAATATATTCAGGGAAAAAATCACAAATTTCTCTGAAACATAAATAAATAAAAATTGTAATTGCTTCTGTGCCAAATAAAAAATGAAGTCACTTTTGACTGTTTTTTAATTCAAAAAAGATTTGATCATGTCTGAGCTAGAAATATCTATACATAAAAGAAAACCTTCAGAATCATAAGATGTTAGTCATGATTTTATAGCAATCATTGGTAAAATTTTGTTACATTTGACTTTTATAGTTATATAGCAATGCAGAGATTTGTTCCGGACCAACACTGTCTTACAGCACTTTCAGATATTAGGAAAACACAAACTTATCAATAGCCACTTCTAAATCATGCTTCTATTGTGACTGTCTCTTTAAAGAACTAAAAGGAAAACACATTTTTTTTAATATGCTCAGGACATGTGTAACACAACCTATATAGTTTTGTCTTTTCCTCCTCTCTGTCCATCATCTCTTATAGCTACAAGTCAGGGCCAGGATTTGAACCTTAGACTCTGACTCCAAAGTCTAGGTTGCACGATGGAATCTAGTGGACGCATCTAATTAGTACGAAGCAAAGGTTAAATTCTGGTAAAAAAGAGTAAATTGCTCTTTCAGGAAAACACCAGCTTTTGTCTACCTGTAACCTTTCAGACGCTGAGTATAGAGAGTGTTTATCTGAAAGAAGTGATGAAAAGGTGACAGGCTGGGAATTGAAACATCTCCAGGCAGAATGCTAAGTGGAGGACCAAGTGAGAATGAAGCTTATTCAGCGTTGTGATGTGAGCAGGTACTGTACATTATGCAAGTATCATCAGGATTTCCTGGCTGTGTTTTATAATAAGAAGCACATTTTTGGGGAAAACAAACAAAACAGACCTTTGAAAAATAGAATGTTTGAAGGATAACATTTGGTGAGCACAGTGCCCGCAAACAGTTGCCTGTGGTGTATCAGTGGCTCTGCGCTACAGTTTTTGGAAGAGGTTGGACTGGTGAAAGAGAAGTCTCCCACTGAATAGGCAGACAGTGACTATTTTCTGTTGTTTTATTTATATATATATATATATAAATCTTTTTCTGGCAGTAAAAAGGACATATAAGACAAACTAACAGAAGGAGGAGATAGTTGGTGATAATGGGTCCCTTATTCCTCATCCTTAGTGAAACTGAGATATAGTAATATGAGAAGAAGGGATTCAAGTGAGTGACCTTGCCTTGCAGCTGAGTGACCCTGCCTTAACGCTGAGTGACCTTGAACAATTGAACGGCCTCTACCTGAGTGACCTTGAACAAATGAAGAGCCTCTACGTCTTAGGGGAATTGAGAAGAGGATAGACTGAAGAGACTGAAGCATGGAATGAGGAAGGCCTGCTAAGGCATGAAGGGAAAACACATAATAAGAGCATATCTCTGCCTCCCGAGAGCTCAATTTGCAACTAGATGGTTATGTATTTCACTTTGGGGGGGTTGGTATGGTGACACGTTTTTATGGAACCAGCTGAATTGTTGCTGTTTATATAAAGAAAATTATAAACATAATTCTGTAGTTAGATTTTGCATTCTTTTGTTGCTGCTGTTGGATACTGTTAAGGATATTGAGATGAGGGTGTGATAACACAGCAGTGTTACATGAAACTAATGACTGGGACAATTTTTTGGGGGGTGGGTTATTAAAAAAAAACTCTCCCCTCTAGTGTTGGAGAAAGCAATCCTTCTGGAATAAGCCCCTCAGGTGAGAACAGTTCTGTTGGGCTGTACAGGTCAAGGAAATCCAAATTCACAATACCAAGAAATGGGTGGGGTCTGCTAATACCATTTAGAGTTGAGCATAAAACTTGAGTTTTTTATCTTTCAGACTTTGCATCTGAAATCTCCAAAAGGAGAGTAAATGAGCTGTTAATAAGACCAAAAGATAAAGTGAACAATGACTGTCAGTAAGATTTTCTGCTGGTTTGAGCTCTAAAGAGCAAGCGAAGGTTGCTGGGAGGTCAGTTTTCTGCTGTTTCCTAGATTTTTGGGTAGAGACTAGAGCCAGGAAGCCAGTCATAAATTCTTGGGCATTGACCCAGTTAACCCAGGGCCTCTCTTTTAAGTGTTGTACATTCATCGTGGAGTGAAGTATGGACTCATATACTGTGCCCAGTAGCCGGGGATGTGTTAGGTAAGAGGAGGGAGGTGGGTAGTTCTGCTGGAGAGACCACGTCTTCCATAACTTATTGTCTTCCTGGAGGAGAGGTTTAGTCTCCTGAACCCACGGACCCCTGAGCTATAAATGACACTTTTGTCAACTAATAAGAGTAGTAACTTGGTAATTTGTTAGTTTAATATCAAATGAGAATATGTACATTTGATTTGATTTTTTAATAAGTGATAATTGATTTATTATTATTTACAAATAGGCGAATGTGTGGGCATGCCAGGAAATAATGTTCAGTGCTTGCACGAGGGACCCTTGGGAGCATGTGAGTAACACCAACTGTCCAAACAGAAGTGTCAAGTTCTCCACCTCTAAGAAAAGAGAGGAGGGGTTTGTAGAAGATGTCACAGAAGTAAATGACTTTTCTATGGGTTTCAACACTTAGAAGTAGTCAGGCAAAACTTATGCTTGGGAAAGCAAATTTCTGGAAGAGAACATCAGTGTATACACAGAACAAAGATTAAATAATAACAATAGCAATAATAATATCAATAAAGTTCAAAATCACGGCTTATAAATAAAGTGCGAAAAATAGATGGGCAATTTGCCCATTTTCTGTACTTAAAAATTCCCCTTCTTCTGGTTTTAAGAATTTGGATTAGAGTATGTCACATAAATGACTTTGGTGTCATTTGAGGAGCCCAAGAAAATTTGACATTGAGTTTGTATATAACTAATGTATTAGAGCTAATGTATTGCCACTATCTACAAACTAATTTTTATAATTCCAAAACATAAGTAAGACACCTCATAGCATTAACAAATAAGTGAGACAGGTCTGCTTTTGGGCAGACCCTACACATCCACACACCCACACACACGTTGCATTTTCAGCCTTGCTATAGTATAATGACTGTGTAGTCTGGCCTGTATCAGGGTGGGGAGTCCTGATCTCTCAGGATTTAGGCAGGCCAGAAAGTCCTCAAGGTTAAGTTCCTACCTCCATAAGACAAGGATAGAATTAGAGAGAATGCAGTGAGCAGGGGAAATAATATAGGGCATTGGTGTTCCAGGGAGTTGACAGGTAACAGTTCAGCCAAATATTTGACATCCCGTCATGTGGAATAGGCAATGAAGAAATAACATAACATAATGGGTTTTAGAGATTATAGTGGATCTTGGTGCCTGGTCCAGATTCTCTTCTCTAGGAGTGCTCCCATCTGCAATGACTAACAAATGCCTATCTGCAGAAAAATGGCCCTGAGCATACTGAGAGTCTTCCCCTAACCCTGGGTTTCATTCATCCTCTCCTTCAGCAACAACTTCTCTCATCACTACTTCCCCTAACAGGATTCCTCTCCCTGCCCCAGAGTATTTAATGTATTTTCCCCCCATCTCATTCACCCTCCCTGTGCTTTATTAGGCTTCCCCACCTCTCTGAGTATTATACACCATCTCTCTCCATTATCCCCCTGTCTCCCCAACTCCCTGGTGCTCTGTACCCCACCCCTATAGTCAACTATATGTCTGATTGATACTCAAGTAAAATCAGAAGGCCTCCTGCTTCAGTGTGGGTCTACCTCCGTGATGCAATTTGTGCTCCAGAGTTTACCTGGGGACCAGAGGAAGCTTGTCCTCTGCGGTGACCAATTCCTTGCTGAACCTTTTTGACCTGTGATTTTATTCCCACCTTCTTTTGAAAGAACTCACTCATGTAGGCAATTTCCAGAGGAGGCCCTCTTAAGCTTCACTTCTAGGGAAACTGACCTATGACAGAGGCTGATCCCCCTGGGTTTGAATTCCAGTCCTCCATGTTACTAGTGTGATTTTGGGTGAGCTGTTGAAAAAAAAAATATGGTAGCTTCCTTTTCATTTGAACTGGGAAAATACCTGATCTCAAAGTCCTGTTGTGAAGACCGACTGATTACAAATTTAAAATACCTGATACTTATACAAGTTTAATACGCTACTTTCTTTACCATTCAGTTACAGAAATGAATGTAAAACCTAAAACTATTTCTATGAAATTAGAGTAGAGCAGGTCTCATGTGAATATAAAATCTGTGACCACTCGAAGATGGAATGGGCACCGTGGTGCAATCCGTGCTCCAAATGTCTCCGAACGGCTTTTCCTTTTCCGGGTCTGCGAATTTCGTGTTGCAATTGATATTATTTCTCTCTCGTAATTCTTCCTATGCAAAATACTAAGTATTTTTTAAAATTATGTTTTCTGTGTTCTAAGGTGAGACATAGAAATGAAATCTTATTTGAAAAATGCAGTTCCCTGTCTGAGGAGTTATTGCTAAAGGTTAAGAAGTGTATACATAAATATCATCTTTTATGTAAAAGGTTTCTACTATTTCTTCAATTTCACACTTGCTTATTCTTGCATGTCATAACAAGGACTCCAAAAATATCAGCCATTTCAGTGAGGGCATCAATCACATCACTTGCAAAGAAATTTAATTACTTAAGACAATTTCTATACTTTTTCCTTTAAAAATCCAGTTAAGAAAGTTGGATTTATCAGATACATTAATATAGTTAAAAGATAATTGAATCTTGACTTATTGAAAGTGACTTTATGTTGCTGCTCAAGGTTATTTTTATGTTGTATCTGGAAAAAGATAAAATTTTTTATGTGTCTAACATTCATGGTGTATAAGAGGCTCTTTATAAATATATCAAAGTCCTGTCTTTTTATTGCTGGAGAAAATAATTTTCCTCTCATAAAAATAACAATTTTATTCATCATTTGATTTTTAAAATGACATATTCCAGGAATTGATTTTGAAATGTGGGTTAATTAACACTTTTTATCCATTAAGGTTCTATTGACTTGAAAAATAAAATGAAAACCTTGAACAAACAATTCTTTGAGATAAAGGGATTAAAAAGCCTTTATTTCTTCATACATTATTAATGAATTAAATAATAATAATAGGGAATAGACAGCACTTATGTTGTTAGATATTTCCTCAATTAATCTATTTTGCCTAAGTTGATGAAACACTTATGATGTATAGATACATATACTAATGCTTAGATAAAAGACTTACCTCAGTTAGTTAACTAGTTAATAGTGGAAACTGAATTCAAAGCCCAAGAGTGTTTGAACCTAAGTCTAGTTTCTTCATCACATTAGCCATAACTGTTAAAGTATTTTGATTATTTTTGAAGAAAAATTTGATACACCTACTTCCACCTTATAATATTCCATATTTATAGTTTGGCCTAATGCAAAATAAGAACATATTTGAAGGTACATTATCCTTTCCATAAATCTTTAGGGAGAAATCTTACTTCACTTGATTTTAGTGTGGCCTTTAAACACCTGTCTCCGTGTCTCTTTATCTCTATCTCTATTTCTCTTTCCCATTCTCTCTCTCCATCCTTTTTCTCTCCTGGCTTCCAGCTCTGCCAAAGGGAGCTCCACCCAATACCTAATGTAACTGAATGAGAATTTGAGTAGGCAAATAGGTTCTTAGCTTTAGTTGTTTAGAATAAGTCAGGGTGTATTCTAGGAGTAGAAGGTTACAGTTTCATAAGCGAGATATATTTTACCTCAAGAAAGTGCAAGGAAATGCCAGAGCCTGGGTGAGAGCAGTATTCAGTCTCTTGCTCCTTGAAACAAATCTAAGAGAAGTGGCTAAGAGTTATTAAAGGAATGTTTTTGAGTGTCTCTAATGTAGTCATGAGAATATTAAGTTGCAGATTAAAATGTCAGAAGATGATAGTGGCTCTTAAGGCAAACCTATTGAGTCGTTCTCTTCTTGGTCTTGCCACTATCTGTTTGTTCCTAGTTTAGAGCTAGCCAGAAAATAGAGAATGGCTTCATAAACTAGTTTGCTGTCACAGTCATATTATCTCTTCTGAGGCCTTGCTTCGTATTTTAACTATACTTGTTCTTCAGATGACTATTCCTCAGAACTGTTAATATCACCACGAAACCACTCTAATACATTATTATGAATGAGTCTGGAGTTTCAGAGAGTCTTGTACTTCATGGAAGAATGTGACCTGACACCCAGCAGAATCTGGGAAATTAATGTAAGTTTAGGGAGGAAAACAAAGATTTGAATTGAATATTCTTTCTTTCAAGATTTTTTATTGTTTTTATATACCTAAAAGCACGGTGTTTAAGTCAATTAAAAACATAATTAAAGAAGGAAGACATGAGATTTCCAGAATTAAGATTGGATTGTGAACATATGAGAAGAACAGACCTATTCTCCCTCTAAAACTTTCTCTCTGGAAAGCCCTTAGGAGAGGGGTTCCATCTGCCTCAGATACAGTTTCAGGGAGGTAGCTGTGCACATGGACCAGAACTTGTTGTCTTCTCACATCTTTTTTTTTGGGGGGGGGGTGGATTTCATTTATTTATTTTTTGTTATATGAGGAGTTTTACTTTAGAGTTGAGTAAAGTATTGCTACCTCAATATAGTGATTTTATAATAACAATATGCATTTTCTAAATAAGAATAAAAACAAAAAGCTGCATTTTTTCAAGAAAAAATATTTTAAAACTTGTGAGTGAACATAGTTATCAGGGGGGTTTTCGTTTCAGCCAAGTGTCAGGCGTGGACAGGATGGACTTGGAATATGTTTCGACTCTTCTCTACTAACTCAGCATAACAACAGCAGCCACCATGGGTGTCAGGCGGTTATAAATGCTTTACTTTTATTATGTCATTTTTTTAGTTTCATTAGTTACCTTAACTTATTACCTGGTTTCAGAAGCTTCACAGTTGTGTGACTTTAAAGTAGCAAAATAACGCATAAAGTCCCTACTATCTAGGATCTTTAATTTTGGAGAATTTTAATGGAGGATTTTGGATTTTGGAGATTATACTCTCATAAGGGATAATCTGGTAGAAAAACAGCTGTCAAAATGCAATGGAGTTACTACCAACAGAATTAAATGACACAAACTGTACAAAAAGTTGCTATCTACTCCAAAATCACCAGTGTATGACCAAAAAGAATATTTGGAAATAGAACCATTATCAACATGAAGGGAAAGTAGAATTGAAAAATGATTGAAATGAATATTTGTGTCTGTGATTGCATTCAAACGTCACTTTGAAACACTCTCTGCCATAGAAATTACGAATGACATTTGCATTTTTCTGACCAGGGGAAGCATGCATGTAATTTGAAAAAAAAAAAAAAGTATGGCAAGATCACTGTGCTTGCGCAGAAGAATCCTTGCGTGTAAATTTAAAATTCAATACATCGCTGAATAACAGTTAATGGAATTTTTACTGATGGAAAGGGGGTTGGGGAATGTGGTCTTCTTGCTCTCCTTCGTTTTTCTGTGTTTAATTATCCTGTGTAGGAGGGAGAAAAGTGTACAATGAAGTATAGGTCAACATAAATTCCACTTAAAAACTGAAACCTGGGCAAGATTAGATTTAGGAAACTTGAATACTATGGTTAGATAGACAATAGACATACTATTGAAGGGCTAGAAACTTAAGTTTTGTCAGCAAACCCCAAAGTAAATCAAGACAGCAAAGATGGTAACTCATAATTAGTTGAATCTAAAAGTGGTTGAAATATAAACTAAAGTTCCAGTATTGTCATTGCAGAGAATAAAAATCAATAGTGATATTGTTTTTTATTATTGTCATTATTATTTTTATTTTTCAATTACAAGTAACACTCAACACCATTCTGTATTAGATTCAGATGGACAGCACAGTGGCCAAAAAACATGCAACTGACAGTGTGGTCCCCCAATATTCCAGGCACACACCTGGCCCGACACACAGCCATCACCTGACGACTGAGTATATCTCCAATGCTGCAATCCATATCTCTGTAACTATTCTTGAACTACCAATTTGTACTTCTTAATACCCCCAACGCCCCAGTGCTCCGAAAACTGTCAGTCTGCTCTCTGTATCTATGAGTCTGTTTCTTTTTTGTTTGTTTATTTTGTTCTTTAGATTTTACATGTAAGTAAAATCATATGGTATTTGTCTGACTTACTTCACTTAGCATAATACTCTCTGGGTTCATCCATGGCGTTGCAAAAGGTAGGATTTCATTTGTTTTATGGCTGGGTAGTATTGTATTGTGGATATGTACAATGGCTTTTTCTATGCACTCATCTGTTTTGGGGGCACTTGAGTTGCCTCCATACCCTGGGCTGTTGTAAATAATGCTACGATGAACATAGGGGTGCATATTCGTTCAAATGACTGTTTTGGATTTCTTTGGATATATTCCCAAAAGTGGAATCGCTGGGTCATAAGACAGTTCCATTTTTAATTTTTTGAGGAACTTTCAACTGTTTTCCCCAGTAGTTGCACCAGTTGGCATTCCCACCAACAGTTCATTAAGGATCCCTTTTTTGAACATCTTGGCCAACACTTGTTGTTTGTTGATTTGCTGATGGTAAACATTCTGACGGGTGTGAAGTGTTATCTCACTGTGTTTTTAATTTGCATTTTTCTGTTGATTTGTGATGGAACTAGACCACCTTTTTATGCCATATATAAGGATAAACTCAAAATAGATTAAAGACTTAAAGGAAAGACTTGAAACAATAGAACTCCTAGAAGAAAACATAGGCAGTAAAATCTCAGATATTTTTCTTACCCGTATTTCTTTCTGACACATCTTCTCAGGCAAGGAAAACCAAAATAAATAAATAAATAAACAAATGGGACTACATGAAGCTGAAAAGTTTTGAACAGCAAAGGAAACCATTAACAAAATTAAAAATAGCCCTCAGTGGCTCAGTGGATTGAGTGCCAGCCTGCAAACCAAAGGGTCGCCAGTTTTATTCCCAGTCAGGGCACATGCCTGGGTTGCAGGCCAGGTCCCCCGTAGGGGGTGTGCGAGAGACAACCACACATGGATGTTTCTCTCCCTTTCTTTCTTCCTCCCTTCCCCTCCAAAAATAAATACATAAAATCTTAAGAAAGAAAACCCATTGTTTAAAGTGATTAAACATATACTAATGTTTTACCTCTCTCTGCAGGAAAATAGCCATGGGTAGCCACGTAAGATCAGGTCTTAATGATAACGGCAATAGCAGCAGCATTGTGTTTTCTTACAACTTCATAGTGTAGACTTTTTAAAACAATCATTGTCATTTCACACATGAGATTACTAAAGCCTGGGGAAGTTAAGAATGTGTGCGAACATCACAGTCGGTCAATGCCACAGGTAAAATTTAGACACATCTGTCTTTTGGCAGACATGTTAAGAGTTTGGGCCTTTTACCACAACCCAGGTGAGCTTTAATTGGAAGTAGTGGGCAATCATAAGTAATGAGTCACTCAAGACACCCTTAACTGCCCACTCTTTGTTTATATAATGGACATGTAAATAATGGCTGGTTAGTCACGTTACTAACCAGTAATGTAAGAAATATTTCTATTTTCTGGCCTTTGGAATGAGGGACTCCTATGCCTTCTTAGTTATAGTCATATATATGTTCAGCCTCCCTGACATTACATTTAGATCACTTTGAAGGAGAGTTGTGTATACCCCACATGCCTACACATTCATATATTGCCTAAAATAACTACTTGTCTTCGTCATGAGTGGGCTTCACCAGGCTATCTCTGAACAATCCTGTTTTCCTCTTGCTCGTGAAGTACCGTAGCACTGCCATCTCCCCCACAGCTGGTTCAGGGCGGTGTGCATCATTAGAACCGTGACATCATCTGTTGGACTCAAATTTGGAGTGAGAGTGATTTGTCCGGGTAACCTTTGAGGCCTTGCTTAAAATAAATGAGTTAGACTAAATAAGCTTAAGGAGTTGTGTTTAGGGAGAGAGAACTAAACCCGGCCTAACTTGAGAAATGGTAAATTAGTCTTCAGTGGTATGCAATTATTCCTTCAGAGTATATGACCTGCACTTAATCTATTCATGACCCTCTCTCGAAATATATTTTTGTCAACCTGGACTGCACCAAAACGATACCTATCCAGCTGTGTTTTTAATAGTTGAGACTGAAGTCCAATATAATGACCTCTTTCTTCAAAAGTTAACATTGTATTTCAAATAAAACTTATTGATAGATCAATAATCAACATACCCACTTGTGCTTGAATTGGCCAGGAAAAATGGCTTCATATGCTAACGTTTACCAAGTAATGTAGATACATTTTACTGGCAGTTCTCTGAAGGCGAAAGTACTAGTCATAGCAGAAATATTTAAATCCCACACCTGTTCGGGCCCACCTCCATAACACAAGCCTTTCCCTTAGACCAAAACAAGAACCTTTTGAGTCTTAATGACACATGTGAAAAACAGAAACTTATTACGATGAGGATTTATAGAAACTGCACATTGAAATAATCCATATAGGTCCAAAGACAATGAAAAACTGAAGTGTGTTATGGAATAAATTGGGAAAACCTTGAGTTAGCAATATCAAATAAGCTTCTTTATTGTTATTGTGGATCTTAGAGCTTCATGGCAGAAGTGGTGATTTAATAAGTAACATTTTATAAATTGCTTTTTCTCACTTGCTAAATTTTCTCTTAAGAACTTGTGGGTCACACTACTTTTCCATTATGAGAAAAGTCCTTGGCACACAAATGATATTGAAAAAACATTTTTGGTTGAATGAATAAAAATCAATATGCCGGTCAGTACTGCAGGTTCGCAGATGAATTGGCTAGAGACCCTGCATTCTAAGAACATACAGTCCAAAGGAGAGATGCTTTTTCTGTAAAATTCCCTTATAAGTAATAAGTGATGGAACATCCTATAAAATTTGCATGTAGTGTGTTATAGAAGTAACAAGGAGCTAGAGCTTACATTCTGCTGTGGTAAGGAGAAAAGTCTATTAAATATGCTGTAATCAAGGCCAATCTCTTGAGCTGCACATCTGAACATGTCTTGCTAAAGTCCTGCTACATCGTTGAGCATGTTTTCCTCATGGATTGCTGGAGTTCGGGTACTGAAACCTGGGCGTTATGGCGAGCACTGTGCCGTGGGTTTTCCAGGATTGCCGTCAAGTCAAGAGGGTGGAGACGCAGCACAGCATACACCACAGTCAGCCACCATGGTCATTCCCACAGGCAAGAGGGACAGTGTTGAAGGTGGACATTGTTTTTCATTCTCTAGGTGTGTTTCTATACTTCAATATCTCTTTGAGTGGAAATTGCTTTTTTTCCCTTTTTTTCTAAGAGACAGAGAGAAACATGTGTAGTTGCCTCTTGAGTGCCCCCTCGAGGCACCTGAGGACCTGGCCCACAACCCAGGCACGTGCCCTGACTGGGAATGAATCAGGCAACCCTTTGGTTCATAGGCCGGCACTCAGTCCACTGAGCCACACCAGCCAGGGCAGAAACTGCTTTTTGATGTAACCATTTAAAAAACTAGACTGTTCCATAGCCATACAATTATAGTTGTTTACATCAGAAGAATACAAAGATGTTCAGCTGGCAGTCTTTAAGACAATGTTTCCTGGGGTATCGGGGTGGGGGCGGGGCGTGGGGAAGCAAAGGTTAAAGAAGGAAAACTTGGTTGTGAACTTTGTAGACTTAGACATTGCTACTTCATGAATCAATTCGTCATTGCCCATCTTACTTGTCAATAAATAATGAAACAATTTTTATAGTAATTCCCACACTTAGTTTAATTAAGAGAAAATATATTTGGAATTATAAATTTAATAACCTGAGTGTCAGTGAAACAGATCACAATGAGGGAGCAGCTGCTTTGTAATTCAAAACAGATGGTGTCCTTCTTTTTCTATTCAGATTTCCCTTTTGGAAATAATGCATTCTTTGAATATCAGTAGACCTGTGATTTCAAGCCATGTAGGTCATGAAACACATTCTGGAGGAATGATGTTAGAAATGACATGGTTAGTGTGAATGTTTCTTTTGACTGTTGATTTGTAACTGTCACCAAATGAAATAATGAACGTTATTATTTTTACAAAAATGGAAGAAATCAGGTACTGCAGGAGAGTCTTTTTTGAGTAGTTTAATACCTGGCAATAACTGGCTCAGAGGATTTTTTTAATAGATAGAAATAGCTAATTTTATTAAGAGGGGAGAATGTTTGAAAAGTGCTACGAAAGAAAGCCACAGAACCAACTTGTTCATGATGCTTTCACGATGGAGCGCGATCCCTTTAATAGCTATGCCTTTAAACTCAGAACAGAACGTGTAACACTTTGTGTCAGAAGACACTGGAATAAATATTCATATGCTGTTACTAACCTAATTCTAAAAACTGACTCTTTACCAAGTCTTTCACTCATATTCCTATATGTGTGAGTATTATACTATAATTTTCCTGAAATAATTAAAATCTGTTTCAATCATTTAACTGTACAATGCAAAGATATCAATATAGCTATGGCGCCTGTTCAGTGCCCCTGCGAGCAAATCCTGGATATGTGAGCAAGGTGGAGGCTCATCCGTCAGTCCGAAAGTCCTTTGAAGGCAAGATCGCAGTGGCAGACTTCTTTTTGTCCTGCATAGCTCCTTGTCAAAAGCTAGGCCCACATGCTGCGTAAGAGTCAGGGTGTCTGTGATTGAGGCAACATTTTAATCTTTTTCCCAGTCCTAAAGTGTTTTATGTTTGCTTTTATATAATCAAATAGGAAAAGATGTGAGAGTAAATAGGGCTGCACAATCATCCTTTCAACAGCTCTTTGTGATGAATTTCTGGCTTTGATGCTGCTGAGAATGACTATGAGAGTTTAGAAGAAGATTTACATAGTAAAGGTATGCTATTTATGTTTTGGAGAACTCGGTAAGGACACTTGAAAACATACTCTTTCTATTCCCAGTTTCTACGCTCGAAACTTTTCTGATGCGCACACACAGTGTGCACCACACTTTGTGTCCGACTTGTTTTTTCGTCACTCACCTAATAATTCCCACCTGAAGATCTTCCCTCAGATTTCTCTCCACCATTCCATACCTATCTTTCCACAATCGTGTCATTGAATTGTCTCTAAAACATAGTCCTTTACAGTTACTGTGTGATAAACCTTCCCTGACCTCTGTTCAATCAGCATCTGGCTAGACAGTGAAATCCCTCTGGCATCGACTGGTCTTGCCTTATAATTGCTTTTTAGTTTAGGAAATCTAAGTCTTCTCCATGTTTTTATGTCTCAATAGATTATCCTTAATGTGACCCTCCACAAGTTTGGGCTTAAATAAATAGCTCCTTTTTAGTTAAAGTAACATTTAATTTCAGAAAATAAATAAAAAGCACAAATGTAACAAACCTCTACTCAATAATAACATTTTATATAAATTCTTCATATGCCAGGCATCATGTATTATGAATTTAATTGTTTAGTGAATATATCAGGACATGTTCATTGATTTAAAATACTACATTTTGATTTATTAAAAATTAATTTCAAAAGTGTTCATTTATAAATAGTCATCTGTTACACTTCAGAGAGTAGTAATGAATCTCATTTTATCAGGTTAAAGTTTTTAGATCGCTTACTTAGCTCTAAATCAGGATCTTGCTAACCAGTATCTACAAGTAAATGAGCCATAGGCAATAACAATATTACTTTAATTGAGGTCCTACCTAATCTCTCTGGGAAGGTAAATATTCAACGGACTTGGCTTTTATTACAAGCCTGCATCATTACTTCATAGTATATTAAATCTGCCTCTAATGAAATATCTTTAATCTTAGGCTTTAGAGGCACTAGGGCATAAAACATTAGATAAAAATAAAAGTTATTTATATTATTATGCAATGAAAAATAGAAATATCTTAATGTATTCTTCTGTGTCAAGCCTCCTTAAAAACAGAGGCCAAGTGAGGCACAAGGGTAATGAAAGGTTAAGCTGAAATCCACTCATTTATTTCATGAATGAGTCAGAATTTAATTTACCCCAAACAAAAGTGTTGGACAGGCTGATGTGGGATAAGAGTCTAGTTCTCAAATGAATTGTCTTGGATATTGGAAGTGTTTCAGAAATCGGGCCGGCCAGTTCCATCACCCTCTGCCAAGTGTTAAAGATGTTAAATGCTACATTTCATTACAAAAATAATATCCCGTTATTAAAATGTTTTAAATTAATTTAGTTTTAGAGCCTGTACATTACACTTCAAGTCACAACTCCTGGTCTTTTGCGCTGGTCACTCAAGGTGACATATTGTGACTAATGGTAAAAGTTTGTGGTCTGATTATAGGGATGACGTGTCCTCGTGGGATTTTAAGCTTTGTTGAAACACAGTGATAGCAAGAGTTTTCTTGTGCAGACAAGGGCTTTTTCTTGAGGAAGATTCCATTCTCTCAATTTCTGAGGCATCTAGTTGAAAAGTTACTTTTTTTTCTTTCTATCTTTCCAGTTCAGAGCTCTACTCTCTTAGATAGAGTTTAGGTCATTGTAATCAACCTTTCCCTGAAATCCACTGTAAACCATAGAGATGCTCTTTCTGCTGAGCAAAAGCAATGCTGTTTATACATTAGTCAATATTTCAAATTCCTTGGCATAGTATCTGTAGAAAGCAACTAAGAACACAGTTACCACAAAGTAAATGGAGTCAACCAGGAGCGTTGAATAGCATTTTCTGTATGTTCAGTTATTTACTAGTTTTCAACTTTATTTTGATTGTTGACACTATTGCGGATGCTCCACCCAGCCCCCAGCCCCTCCCCTCTGGCCACCACAGTGATGTCTACGTCTATGTTATGCATCTATGTAAAAACATCTTTACTTTGTGTTTTGTTTTATTTTTATTTTATTTAGTTTTTATAGTTTCTTTTTATTGTACGTTTTTCCACTACCATTTATCCCCCAAGCTCTCTTCCATCTTTCCCTTCCGTCCCCCCACAATCAGAAAGCTGTCGTCCATGTCCATGAAATCTTTTGCCTTTTGGCTCAATCCCTTTTCCCTCAACCCTCACCCCCCAGAGCTGTCAGCCTGCTCTCTGTCTATGAATAACATATTTGAAAAAATAGCTAAAATGAATGTAGGCAGTGTGCTAGGACAGTGAGGAGAAAATGAAAGTTCTGGCCTTCAATATCATGGCATCTAAATCGGTTCTCTATCAGTTTAGAGGATCAAAGTTACACGTCATCCTTTTCTGATGTTTCCATACCATGGTCTCAAAATCACTGAGTTGCAAACGTCTACAATCCACAAGGCTTATGAATAAGCTTGGGACCATGTAAGAGATACAAGGAGCGCATCCTTGAAAAGACTCCCGTCTTCTCTCTTTGTCTTTGCTAAACTTTCCTTCTTTTAGGTTTCGATATTTTAATTTGAGGACCTCAAGGAATAATAACCTCTCCTGTAGAGAGACTGAGACAAGCCTTGCCAATGAACATTTCCTCCAATTTGACATGCTGTTGTGATGTCATTTTCAAAGTTATGTAAATATAGAATTTGAATGCACCCTAATGATAAATAAGTGTGCTCCAACCGCACTCTCACTGTCTTTTCAATAAATCAGCAACTACTTTTATTTTTGTTTTACTTCTATTAGTGGCTTAAAGTGGCTCAAATATATATAGATATAGATGTGTGTGTGTGTACAGAAAAAGATATGTATATATGACTAAAATGAACAGGACAACTCAAAATAAATTTTAAAAATTCTACAGTTAAATTTATGAGCAAATGAGGACTACAGAAAAACACGAACAAAATATGCAAGAATATGGAAAAATATACAATTAAACTACAAAGCTTCATCGAAGTTAGCCATAAAATTGGTACTGAATGTTTGGTAGACAGAATACACACACATACACATTCACAGAGAGAACTATGTTAAAATTATATAATTCACAGTTACTACATACACTTAAGAACATTCATTGCTTACAGAAAGGCACACTTTTGCCTGTCACTAAGACCAGGAGTGCCTGATGTCATGACTTCCCAGAGACAGTAGTATACAACATGGTAAATCGCTTCAGACCACTTTGAAACACTCAGCCACTTCCACAAGCAACGTACCCAAGGGATGTACTCACTTTAACAGGTATCAGAGCCCTGCTGAAGTAAGTCCTCCTTTACTGGATCGGCCCCTGCACAGCTGATCCTCCACAGTGGTCTCAGCAAGTCAGTCTGAGCGAAATCCTTCCTATTGAGATGCCAACAGTAATCAAGGCTCAATGAGAACAGCGGGGTGCACACAGCCCACAAGGGGGCAAAGCCAGAGTGCCAGCTCAGGTGACTGAGGGGGCTGTGCTACTGGGCCCTACAGAACACCCACCACATAAGGCCACTCTACCAAACGCAGGTGACACAGCAGCTCTACCTAATACATAGAAACAGAGAGATGCAGACAAACTGTGGAGACAAAGAAACATGTCTCAAATAAAAAAAAAAAAACTTGAGAAAAAGAACTAAATGAAGTGAAGACAAGTAATCTGTCAGAAGCAGAATTCAAGACACTGGTTTTAAGGGTCAAGTGAAGGAACATGTATAAAGGGTCCATGGACAAAGACAATGAGGGGGGAGAATGGAATGTGGGAGGTGAGAAGCAGATAGGGTAGGGGAGAGTAACGGGGGGAATGGGGATAATTGAACAACAATAAAAAAGGGATATTCAGTAAACTTAAGGGAAGAGTACATGAACTTAGTGAGAACTTCACCAAAGAGATTGGAAACATAAAAATGGAGATTAAAAAAAACATAAAAGGAACCAGTCAGAAATGAAGAATACATTAACTCAAATGATGAATACATTACAAGGAATCAACAGTGGAGCAGATGAAATAGAGAAATCAAATCAAAGATTTGGAAGATATAGCATTTGGATATAAATTTTCCTGTTTCTACTAATTTTGAGAAATTGATAGCAATGGTTGCAGTTATATTCATGGGTATCAGCAGCATCTATTCATTTAGTCACCAAATATTGAGCAAGTGTCTACTATGTGTCAAGCTTTCTATTAGGTAGTGAGGAATCAGTATTAAAAAATAGAAAGAAAATAATTGAACCTTTTATGACACTCATTTTTTCCCATTTATAGTGATGCTGAGTGTTACGTTTAACTGGAGCCATTCTACCATGTCCCGTAGCCATGTATCTTCAATTCCCGAAGTGCAAAAATTTGAGAGCTAGACTGACTGTTAAAATCTTAAGAAAAGGTAATATTGACTAAACGGAATACTTCATGCATGTTTTGAAGTAAAATAATTTTCTACTTCAAACCTAATTCAGTGTCTTCACCCCTGACCCACCTCCCCACCCCCAACACGCTCTTCTCTCTCTCTCCCACACACATGCACACTCACACAATTTGTAGTTTGTTGGCATCTTTTGGAAATGTCTTTTTGTTCTGTCCATGCCTTATTCTTCAGTTTCCACCCTCCCTTCCCACACACAATGCCCACTTAATCCAGCCTTGAGAAAATCAGACAGCATGCTCTTCTTTTCTTGCAAATTAGGTCACTCCACAGTCTGCTTCTGGGTCTGTGAACTGAACAGAGGGCAATTTATAATTGGTAGTGCTAGAAAATTTGGGTCTGTAACCAGAAATCAGCATCCTAAAAAGGAAATTGCAAATTCACAGGGCTGGACTTCTGTTCCCTGTTCTATGTCTTCACAGAGTTCTCTCAAGTGACTGTTAGTGAAAATAGGGCTCGATTCTCTGTTCTTAGTAGGCACGAATATTTTGCTCTTGTTGAGGAAGTATAAGTGTTTTTTCTTTCATGAAAATTTGATGGCTAATTGATAACACTAAAGGAAGTAAATAATAATTTAGAGTCAAAATCCTATTTCTCAGTATGTTTCAAGGGACACAGTTTCTCTAGACATTAAAAGGCATCAAATGACAAATTAATCCCCTTGAGGGAAACACTGGTTTAAAAAGTTAAACAAGTTTCCTTACTGCTGGAGTTTTCACATTCTTTGATATGCTAATATGCACATGAATCTCTGAGGAGTGGATAAATATGCAGAAATTACCAAATTAATTTACCCACCAAAGAACATTTCATGGAAGCATGGTGTACTTTGAAACATGTTTTAAGAAATGTTGTTACAACTGCTGATGGCATTTTTAAGGATGATTCTAACGTAAAGAAACAATTATTTTTTTGGAGAGAAGTAGTAACCCGTCTTAGGGCAAGCTTAGCCCCTTATTAATTGCCAAGAAAATACTATGCTCCCACCGTCTGATCCTTTTTTTATGGAGTGACCATAAAACGGCTTGGAGATGCTGCTTTTATAAAGATGAACTATAACATATTGAAGACAAAATCCACCCATTCAAATCCCAAATACTGCCAAATAAATTACCTACATGGCTTTTCTGGTTATGCTACTTTAGTTGCTAAAAAAAAAAAAAAAAAAAAAAAAAAAAAAAAAAAAAAAAAAAAACCCTCAGTAATTTGAATTACATTCAATATAAAGTCCCAAAAGACAGAGGTGCTATCTGAGACCACCAGAGACTGTGTCTGCTTTTCTCATACACAAGGCCTAGCCTACAAACAGGTGCAACATAGCCACTCAGTAATTAGAATGAGTATATAAATGAATGAATGCATGCATGCTTTGTCTTTATCTGAGTGCTCAGCTGGAGATCAAATTTTTGAATTCAGCCCTGTATCAAAAATCCTTTATTTATTAATTTTCCAAGGTTGAAAGCAAAGTGCTAATCCATGAGTGCCAATTATGTTTCTCCTAAAATATATGCAATAAATTCTGAGAATTAAAAACAGCAAGTAATGGTTTTTGAGAGTCAGATCAGGATATAAACCTACATAATTAGTATTCATCATTAAAAATAGACACTATTCTACCAATAATTTTCCTCTTCAAACAAAAGGACATGTATACTTGCTCACAGTCAATAATCAATAGGTATATGGCTGTTAACTATCCGAATCTAAATGATCAATAAATAAAGAATATTATTTTGTTCGAGATCACTGGTAGTACCCGAGGAGTTATCCACACCGGTGACATTAACCTCATTTAATAGTGCAAGTGAGTATGATCAGTCTATAAAATCAGTATATAATACCAAATTAGATGTCAATCATTAAATATAGCTTGTCAAGTTATATAAATAAACCTATAAAATATTTTTAAATTTTGAAAATATTTCTTTTTGAAAATTAGTATTTGTTTGTGTACTGATAAATATTTCTATTTATCTTCAAAATATTAATGATCCCCAAACCATTCTGGGTAGAGAGGCAACTTTAAAATTTCTTTTTTTAAAAGAAAGGAAAGAAAAATATGTTAAAACTTTGTACCTTAGAATTTTTCCTTATGGAAGTCTGGATTGAAATGTACTACAAACCTTGGCCATTAATATATTTTAATTTGTGTTCTTTTCTCCTCTTCACTTCTTGCTGCAAATTTTAATATACTTTTCTTCTTTTAATTTAATCAATAGTATTCTGATTCTAATACTAAGGCATCAAAAATTTCAAATGCAGTTCACGTGATTATGAATTCATTGAGAAAATTTACATTATTCTCATTACTTTGGGGATTCAGGGCAAGTTAAATTCATAACTTTAGAATTAATATATTTGACCTGAAAAGTTTTCTGCTTGACATTTGTAATGGTTGCTAGGTCTGCAATTTGATTTTTGATTAAAATATCATTCATGTGCCAAGCTCCCACAGACATATGGGGGGGCAAAAATGGAATGTATTTATTAAAAATCGTGTGTTTATTCTTACATGTTTAAACTTCAGTCACCTTCAAAGTACTCTCTATTTGATTCAATACAACTATTGAGACATTTTTTCCAATGCTCAAAACAGTTTTGATCTCATAGATTTTGATGGTTTTTAGTGCTTTTGCCATTTTTGCATTTCAACTCTTCAATATCAACCAAACATTTCCCTTTGAGGATCTTTTTCATCTGGAGAAACAAAAAGAAATTCTTTGGAGCAAGATCAGGTGAATAGGGAAGGTGGGGCATGTGCATCAATATGTTTTTGGTCAAAAAACTGATGAACAGTCAGACTGGTGTGGGCAGGTGCATTCACAAGTCACCCATCATGAAATGAAAGAGTCTTCAAAACGATTCACTGAAGTCTAACACAGCCTCTCACAACAACACCAGCTGGTCCACTGATCCAGATGGGTTCCTAGAGCATGCACTGCACTACAAGGAGCCCACCCTCAGAAAACAATTCCATTTTTTGGGTTCCCCCTTGTGTATGGGTATAAACACCTACATAAGCATAATATAATTTTAAAGATTTCTATAGTAAAAAGTAAGTATAGCAGATTCTTGAATACTGTTAATTCATCTAACATTGTTTCATTATAGCATAGAAGAGATGCCATGGAAACTTAACTCTTGCTTATATCAATTGGTTTATGGTAAACTTAGTTTTATTATATGTTATTTTTGTCTTTCAGAGCCTATCACTGACGTTTAGTAAAGACTTACTGTACTTTCTTTTGACTTTACATTCCTATGTAGCTATTGCCCGCATTTACAACTCTCTACAAAACACATCTAAAAGGAAGAATCTCTATTTCATTTTATTTTATTTTTGTGTTTCATTGACTAGATGTACCTAGTCTAGTCAACTAGTCCTCCAGTTTCTGGACATTAATAATACCATCTTAAAATGACATTGTGTGTGTGTGTGTGCATATATATTTTTTAAATTCCAGAGTTCATCCTGAATGTGTGTATACAGAAAATGTGTATTAAGTAGTTTTCTCCACATATGGAATTCTATTAGCCAATCTGTCCCTTGCACACAATCAAAACAGGATCTTTCCCTATGTCTTCACCAGGTTGCTAATGTTTAAGAAGTTTCATTCAATTCTGCATGTAGGAGACTCCATTTATCTTTTTATCTTCTTGGGCACTGGTCAGCCATTCCAAAAGCAATTAATCTTTTTATGTGTTTGTTATGTCCTATTGATTCAACTTTCTTTATATTCATTTGAGATTGATATTTTCATATTCATTTATTTATTTGCCAAAATAAAACTTGCCTAGTTGGTTTATCCTTAGTCTCACTGAAAATAAAACCTCCAAGGTCCTAAATCATTTTATTTGCCTTTTAAACTGTCTTCCTTTTTCCTCTGATAAATTTTCAAAAGGATATGTCTGGAATTTTAAATATTTTGGTCTTCTGATATATAATATGTGAACATAAATTTTTTTCTGGCTCACTTCTGTTGCATATTTCATTTAACTAATAAGAAAAACCTATCTGACTTTCCTTAAGATGAAACATCCTGTCTGACCTTTAGTTAAGAGACTATCTTAACTAAATTAGGTTAGTTAAGACAGTCTCAAATCGTATGCACAAAGCAATGTTTGTCATTGCCCTACCCCTTTCCACAACAGTTTTCCGGAAAATAGTGTCCTTGGAGTAAGTGTTCCTATATTATGCTCATAAATTTGTTTGATATTAATTACACTGTGCATAGGTATCACCAGCAAAGTCAAATAACCAATAGGTATATGGAGAGCAAATTGATATATTTATTTGCCCAAGGTGACTGATAGCATCAATTTGGGTAAGAAATGATCATCTCAGTCAGTAGGTGTGTGCCTACATGTTTAGAAACTAACCAACTTTTGAAAATTGCATGGTTTAGATTAATCCGCATAAATATTCTAAGAACTTGCTCTGGCATATATTAAAGCACTTGACAAATACTGGCTCTGTCATAATTTTTTCATTGTATCATCTGATTATCATCATAATCATCAATATAATATATATGTATATATATATATACTGTTTTTATGTGAATTATTTGACAATTCTTAAGTTAAGATGATTTATATATATATATATTTTTTAAAATCAATGGAAATCTACCATCAACCTACAAGTTTTATTACCATATGAGATTTACAATCTTCGACTATACCATTTTGGATTTTCATATTTTTAAGAAAATAGGAGAGAATATCAAAGCTCAAAACTAGGTAAACCATGTCTTTTCTATCACGACTGTTCAGATATATAAGAAGACCAGAGGCAGCACCCTAATTGTTCTTTGTAAGAATTTTTGAGTAATTGTTATCTTGCTACTACTAAGTTAACTCTGCAGGGACGAAGGATGAGAGAGGATGGATATGCAGACTAAAATTGTTCATCAATATATTTGATATGTTGATAGTTATGGAATGCTGGTGTTTTAAATGGATGTAGTTATGATAGGGTTGTGAAGGAATCATACCCTCAAATAAAACAAAACAGAAAGCACTGAACAGCAACCGACCGACAAAACATTGTTTAAATAATCACTTATTAGCTATTCCAAAGAGGCCAACGTGAAACGTGAAACCATAAGCAGAGAGGTGACAGCATCCACCTACAGATTCTCAGTCCAGGGGATTAGATATCAGGTCACTACTGGCTTCTTAAAGGAAGAATATTAAATAAGGTATAAGTTCGTTACAACCTGGCAGAATGTCTTTGACAGTTAAACTGGGGCCTGTTGGTTCTCTATTCTGTTATGAAGCCTCATGTAGACCCACCAAAGAAAACATTCTTCTGTGTAGGGATTACAAAGTAATGATTTCTCATCTTTTCCCATTTATTTATTTTCAGTCTAACCTGTTTTTCTAACAAAATTTTGTTTAACTCAGTTTGATCAAATTATATATATATATATATATATATATGTATATATATATATATATACATATATATATATGTAGAGAGAGAGAGAGAGAGAGAAAGAGACACCACAACATTAAGCAAAACAGATCTGTGTTCATATCCTGTCTATGCCATATGATCTTGTACATGTCATGTTATTGATCCCTGATTGTCAAGTGACAAGCATATTGGTAAAGACTTGTATTTTTAAACAAAGAACATAAAGATCAGTACAGCATAAATTCTAAAATCATCATTAAGAGCTTCACTATCCGTAGCATAACTACTTTTAGACTTCTATTTATGAAAGGAAGCACATGCTTAAGTCACCATAATGGGGGGTTCTGTTACTGGTAAGCTCATTCCTGAGAAACACAGTAGATTTATATTTCAGAGAAAAATGATGTGTCAAAGAGGTTAATTCCAATTGAGTTTAAACCCATAAAAATTACCAATGCACATGTCACTATTGTACCCTCCCCAACACGCACACTGGAAAGTGAGAGAGAGCCCAGGCAGCCAGGCATGTGACCAGGAGTTAAATGATAGAGAGGGAAGGAATGACGGCAGGAAAATTAAAGGTGATATACAACAAAAAAATTACAGCATTGCCATCTCTTACCTCTCTCCACCACCCAATACTATTGTATCGTCTCCTTGCTAGAAGTAAAAGGCTCTGAGTTAAATTTCAGAATTGTGGGAGATTCCAGCAAATAGCAAAGAACAAGAACATATACCTAATCAGCAAAACAAACAAGCAAGCAAAGTATAACCAGAGACATTGAAATTAAGAACAAACTGACAGTAACCAGAGGGGAGGTGGGAGGGGATAATGGGGGGAAAGGGGTGAAGTGTTTTCAGGAACAATTATGAAGGACACATGGACAAAACCAAGGGGAGGCAGCGGAATCAGGAGAGGGAGGTGAGGATGGCTGGGGTGGGAGGGGGGGAGAAGTAGAGGGGAAAGGCAGACCAATGTACTTGAACAACAATAAAATAAAGAAAGAAAAAGAAATTTCAAAAAATGTTGCCTTTGAAAGTCATGGGGTGATGCCCACAACCAATTTTTATACAACATACCCTTTCAGATACAAGAAAGGGGAGAAGTATGCTTACTGGAATATACTTGGTTTTCATATGGCATTTCCCAAATTGATAGTTATATTACTACTAATGCTAAATAGCAATTTGAAGAATATTCCCGTGCAAAAAAATACTTGCTACAGCTGTTATGAAGAGTATGGATGGAAAGAAGCAACACGGATAGATCTTCAAATTTCACAGTCAATGAAAAAACTAATGTAGGTAAACCGTGGGAAGAAGCCCTTATCTGAGTGTTGACTATGATTGTACAAAACAGATTTTGGCAATATGCAAATTTGCTTATTTAATAATAAATGATAATCACTTTTACTCATAGAAATAGATGATCCTTCATTTTTTTTTGAGTGGCTGTGTTGCTTTTAACAATTTAGTTGATACTCACAGGTTGCTGGGGAAGGTCAATGCTAAAGACTGCCTTTCTTCAGGAGTAAAATGAGGTCATATATCCTCAGCTAGTTACCCAGTATCCTGGGGTTTCTTGATTGTGAGTAAAAGAGGGAATCTTTATTACCTATTTATCCATGACTCCTGGGAAGATAGGTCATTACATTAAATATACTATATGTGGACATTATAACTGTTGGAAATTTGTGTCCAAAAATCCATTGAGAGGAGAGAGTTGGCTTATTTACATATTTTAAATACATATACATTTAATTACAAATGAGATCATCATAGTACATGGTTTAAATTTTTATATAAGAAAGTGGATACTTCAGGAAGAACCAGAAAATGGATTTGATGTATTTAAAAGAGGAGGAATTAATTCATGAAAGGGATGCACTGACTTACTCTAGCTACCTTTGCAAGCCTGCTGGCATTTTTATGGGAGAACAGATGCAAATTGGAGGGCACTTTCAAATGCACTGTGCCATTCGTAAAAACCTAAATATGCCTTTGTATGATTATATTTGTGTGGCCATAACCCCGGTACAAGATGTCCCAGACTTTGTGCACTATCCTAGAGCTATTTGGCACTTCCAAAGAAAACGAAAGGCTTCTCAGTGATTCATTTGGAAAATGGCTGCAAACACAGATGTAGCCAATGTGAAGTGCAGTATTGCTGGATAGCTGAAAATCAGATGTCGTTGAAGTAGATACTTTTGAATGAGGCAAATTATATGACTCTCAATGCAATGCTCGCAACTTTACCTAAAGCAACCTGTGTTCATCTTGCTGTTTACCATAGGTTGGAAAATTCAGAAAAATATAAAGAAACAAAATCACTGCGATTTAGAATGCAGGTGCTCTGAGCTAGGAAAACCCTATGGGATAAACACAGAGTGAGAAAACCAACCCTCTCATGAAATGTCTGACTTCTAAAAGTGTACCCTGTGTGACGGCTTTAAAAAATATTCATACTATTATGTAAAATCTTTAAATGGCTTGGGATTTGAAAACATTTATGAATATGTTTTACAGTTAGAGAGTAACATGTCAATCTCTTCACAATGACTCAGATGTGCTAACTTTTCTGAGACTAATTGCTAGAGATGACAGTGTTCTGGAAATATTTTAAAATAGAAACTGCCTACATTAATATATTTAAAACATAAATCTAAGGCCTAATTTGAAGAATAATAAATTTATTTTATCACTGGGTCTACTTCTATATTGAAGCAAAAAAGGTATCATGATTTTTAGTCTTTTAAACCTAAATAAAGACAGTTTTACATTCATCCAAATGAAACAATAAGCAATTTGAGGAAGGTTATTACTATTTCTTTGTGAAATTTTGACTATAATTTTTATGAGACTATTTCACTTTCTATGATCAGTTTTGTTGTTACTCAAGATTAAAACAGGTGCTGTAGGATATTAATTGGCACAACTCAAGAAGATATCCAATTCATAATATTCACATATTGTGGAATATAATTAAATTTATTGAAATATATATATTATTTTTTAAAATAATATATTTAGATACTATAAAACATAATGTTAAATAATTGGTTAAAAGAGAAATCATAAACATAAAAATTTTAAAACTAAACAACACATTATGGTATATTTATACTATGGGATATTTTTTGGCAATTTAAAGAATGAAGTACTATTACATGTTACATGTTAGGTGTTACTGTTACTTGAAAACATTGTGCCAAGTGAGACAAGCCAGTCTTACAACGTCATATATGGCATTATTCTAGTTATGGAAATGTGTGAAATAGCCAACTCCATACAATATAAATTAGATGATCAGTTCCTAGGGGCTGTGACTTGGGTTGGAAAGGAGATTGGGGAAAGATTGATAATGACTTTTACGTTTCTTTTGGAATGTTGCTGGTGTTCTATATTTAGATTTTAGTGATAATTGAATGACACTGTTTAAATACTAAAAAAACAGTGAACAGTATACCTTAAATTGGTGAATGTTAATATGCAAAATATACTCAGGAAATATTAATTGTGAAATATACTCAAGAAATATTCTCAAGAAATCTGTTAATGAAAACTGAATAACAACAAACACAATGACAAAATATAATTTGTCAAAATTTGACTCAGTCAAAATATTATATAATGGAAGGTATATAGCTTTAATTACAATATAAATTATAAAGCAATGTAAAAAGATGCATTATTTAAGAATTTTTAGGGGAAAACTGGCATTTTATATGAAGAAAAATAAAATTAAATCCCTTTCTAATATAGAGTAATAATTTAGAGTCTGGATGGTTAAAAATCTAATAGATAAAGTTAAGCTATAAATTCAAGAAAATATAGAAGAATACATTGTAATAGAAGAACATAAAGTATTTTTTAATCTGAAGAAAAGAAATAATGAATAGGATGGTATCAACTTTAAAACATCTGCGTTAAACACTTGACAGAGTGGTAGGAGATATTTAGAATATTTAAAAGCAATAGGAAATTTATACCTAGAATAGAAGTGTACATATTGGTTGCACATGAGCAAATTAGATGAGCTCTATAAGGAAGGACTCCTTACAGGATATGAGTAAGACTTTTTCATTGTAAAGTCACTTCTTAACTAATATCATGATGTTTTAAACAGGCCCCTCTCTCTTCTTTCTTTGGTGGTTTGGATTCCACTTGAAGTGACTTGTGTCATAGACCAGAGACACAGAAAGGGCACAATTACAGTCTTGAGCTGGGCCACCACATGTCTATGGCAACATCATCTTTGGTATGTGTTTCTCCTTGAAGGTTTATAACTAGAAATCTATTTCTTCACCTCAGGAAACTATAAAAGAAAGAACAAATTCAGTCTAAAGTAAGCTGAGGGAAAGAAACACTAGAAGCTACAGCAGAAATTGAGGAAATTGAAAACTGGTGATCAAGAGAGAAAATCAATGATACCAAAATTTGTTTTTTTGAAAAAAATAATACAATTGATATACCTTTACGCAGACTAACCAGGGAAAAAAGAGAACAGACTTTTCCTTAAAATTAATATCAGAAATGAAAGAGGAGACAACACTACAGAATTTATGGACCTTAAAGGATAATAAAACAGTACTATGAACATCTCTTTGCCCAGCAATTTAGTAGCCTAGATAAAATAGATCAATTTTTCAAAAGATGCAATTTGCCAAAACTCACAAAGAAGAAATGACCAAACTAAATGGGCCTATATTTGCCAAAGACATCAAATTATAATTTATGAACTGTTCATTAATAATTAATAACCTTTCAGAATGGAAAGTATCAGGCCCTAACAGATTCACCAGTGAATTCTATCAACCATGGAAAGAAAAAATTATTCCAATTCTCTATAACCCCTTTTATAGAACAGAAGTAGAGGAAATATATGATAACTCACTCTATGATAACATCATTACTCAAGTACGAATACCAAAGATAACACAAGAAAAGAAAACTAGACCAACGTCTTCCATAAACATTGCTGTAAAAATCCTCAATAGAATATTAGCAAATAAAATATAACAATGTATAAAAATAATCATACACCATGATTAAGTGGATTTTTCTCAGGTATGCAAGTCTAGTTCAGCTTTGAAAAATCAATTTAACAGGCTGTAAAAGACGAATCACATAATTCATCAGTGGATTTAGAAAAAAACATTTGATTTTGATCCAATTCCCCATCATGATGAAGACTCTCAGTACAAAGTACTTTTAAAACTTGATAAGAAAATGAAGAACACAAAAATAAGCAAAAGACTTAACAGACACCTAATCAAAGAAGATATCCCGATGGCCAATAAGCATATCAATGATGCTCCACATCCTATGTCATTAGGGGAATACAAGCTAAAACAACAAGATACCACTACACACCTGTTAGAACTGTGTGTGATGAATACAACCAATGCTAGGAGGATGTTGAGCAACAAAGAGTCTTATTTTTTACTGGTGGGAATACTGTCATTTGGTGGCTTCTTACAAAACTAAACATACTGCCCATACAATCCAGTAATTGCACTCCTTAACACGTGTACCCAAAGGCACCTGCCCAAAGGCGAGTGTTTTTGAGTTATGGCCACACAAAAACACTTGCAAACAGATGTTTATAGCAGCCTTATTCATGATACTAAAACTTGTAAGCAACCAAGATGTTCTACAGGAGTTGAATAGATAAATAAACTGGTATATCCAGACAATGGAGTCTTACTGAGTGCTAAAAAGAAATGACTATCAACTCAGAAAAAGACATGGAGAAATATTAAATTCATATTATTAAGTTGCCAATTTAAAAAGGCTACACTGTATAATTCCAACTATATTGCATTATGTTCCAGCACAACTCTGGAGGTGGTAAAAATATCAGTGGTTTCCAGGGAGCCAGAGGAGGGAGGCTTCTGATTAGGCAGAACATAAGAGAATATTTTATTTAAGGCAATGAGAATATTCTGTATGATACCATGATGATGGGTATGTGTTTATTATCCCAAACCATAGAATGTACAACACTAAGAATGAACCGTAATGTCAACCATGGGCTTCGGGTGACAAGGCTGTGTCACTGTAGATTCATCAGTTGTAACAACAGTACCACTCTGTGGGGGATGATGGGGGAGGCGATGCATGTATGGGGCTAAGGACATGTGGGAAATCTCTGTGCCTTCCCCTCTATTTTTGCTGTGAACCTAAAACTGCTCCCTCTAAAGTCTTTTTTTTTTTTAAGATTTGATTTACTTATTTTTGGAGAGAGAAGAAGAGAAGAAGAAGGAGGCGGAAAGAAACATGGGCAAGAGAAACATGGATCTGTTGCCTCTCACACACCCCCAACTGGGGACCTGGCCCACAACCAAGGCATGTGTCCTGACCGGACATTGAAACTGACCTTCCGGTTCACAGGCCAGCTCACAATCCACTGAGTCACACCAGCGAGGGCTAAATGAAGTCTTAATAAAAATAAATTAGTTTAAAACATTTCTTTTTATACATGCTTTACTTGGTCAGGTCATTCTCCTTAGTGGCATTTTCTCGCTTTTTGAGAAAAGATTAATAAAACTGCCATTTTCAGGAGTGCATTCTCTCTCCCTTAGGGCTGGAGAGGTCATAAAAGTATTTCTGTCCCTACAGAGATGAGAAAACAAGCCTCATGCAGGCCGTGTGAGGGAGCTGTATTTCTTCCCGGCACATTTGCTCTTTCCTGCACAGAGGACTGGGAGTTTGACGTTTGCTTTCCTTCCTAAATGTGACACTGAAGTTGATAGCTGAGTTTTAACTCCTATATCCGGTCGAAGGTGCCAAGAGAGATGATGTGAAAAACCAGAATTTGAAAACTGCAGTTGCAGACAACAGAAAGTATATGGGGAGAAACAGTCCTACTTTCTTATAAGCTGCTTCTTTTCTTCATCATTTTATGAATTTATGTTTGATATGGTTCTAAATGTATCCTGTGGAGTATGATGCAGAATGTATTATGTGTTCATAATGAAATAAGTAATTTTCTCAAATGCTCATTAAATTTAATGCAATAAAATCTTAGTTATCTTCAAATATATTTATACATGTTAAAAATAATTTTCTGAAGTGTTACCCTGTAAGATTTGCTTATAATTTTAAAGCTTCAATTCAATTTTTAAAACATAATAAGAAAATTGTTTCCTTCTAAGTATTTTTAATGGAACCTATTCTAAAGTCTTTTGAAAATAAAATTTAATCTCTAGATCTTTTTAACTACTGAGAAAATTCCTAGAATTTTTGTTAAAATAATGTATTAATAAGTAGTTATTAAAGATTGCTTATAAACAGGGCCTGGTACATTAACATCCCTGTTTTATTACATAATATTATATTACAAAATCATAAACAAGTAAATCTGTAACATAACAATATCACACTCAAGCACACCATGTGACATTTTAGGCAAAATGTTCAAATTAAAACTGTAAATTATTACACCATATTATTACCCTACCCACCACACACAAGCAGGCGTTACTTATGCCGGACTCTGTATCATCAATACAGAAAGACTGGTTTTGTGGTATAAAGCACTAGCGTCTTGCTGTTTAAAGATTTTTCGATAAGGACTGCTGAGTTAAGAATCTAACAACTGTTGAAGTCATATTGAAAATAGACCAGTCCTAAAGTTATCCCTAAAATTCATCTCATTCAGTCTCTGCAGTTGGGATAATAAATAATACTTACTGAGATAATAAATAATAGTAGTCCAATTATAAAACTGGGAGATACAGTTTTGCTTGTAGCAGGTTAGAAAAGCAGCTTTATCTTAGCGGTAAGTGCAGTAAGACAGGAGTGTAAATTGGTTTCTTAGAAAACTGTTAAGTTATTATGAGATGGAGCGTACAGTGTTCAGAGTAAAATAAATAAGGCCCTCCTTGGTTGGAGAAACTTTCTTTGGTGTGCTGTGTGGATTTGGTTGCTAGATTTTAAGAATTGTGCACCAGAAACTGAGCCCATTCAAGTTAATCAGGCCATTTTAAACATATTATCTTTAGAAATAGCTGAAGAAAGTAAAAGTATTTAGCCTATAGTATAGAAGATTTAAGAGAGATATACCAGACAGTACCAAGTATTGAAAAATAATATGTCAAAGAAGGTTTTTCTCATCTGCAGAAATGGAACTGTCCAGATACAGAACTCAGGACATTTCTATGAAAAGGAAAGTTAAAATAAAATGTTATGTACTCCCAAGGGGGGTAGGATCGAGGGTGGGAGGTGGGGGTGGGTGGGGCAGGGGAGAGTGGTAGGGAGAAAATGGAGAGAACTGTATAGAACAACAATAAAAAAGAAAACATTAATTAAAAATGTTATTTAGTAAATCCGCAATAAGTTTGTTGTTGTTATAATTTTATAAGTACTTAGCTTTGTATAAAAGTAAAATTTCTGGGTGGCAAAATTTTCAAGTCCAGTAAGCCATCTGTACTCACACTGTATTACTACTTGGGCAGAAGTAGCAATAAGAAATTGTAGAGAATGGAACTCAATCTCTCTCTGCTACCTCTGCTCATCTTCATAGACTAGTTGAGTCCTTGGCATCTAATTGATCTAAAAATCAAGGTCAGAGAGTCCATTTTAAACACTCTATAAAATACCAGTGCACTCAGTTCAAAGAGAGCCATTCAAGTAAGTGGCTCACCTCAGTGTCCTGAGAAAGACATGCTATCCAAAATCGGTTATCGTCACTGTCCTTTCAGTCTATGTTCATGGTTGATTTGCCTGCAAGTTAGTGTAATGCTCTTCAGTCTCTGTATGATGGTTGATGGTGCCTTTTCAACTGAAAAATGGCGTACTTGCATTTTCAGTAGCATCAGCTAAACTGACACTAACCATTTGAAGTTAATAAGAAAGACAGTGGATGTATTTCTGCCCTTGCCACACCACATAGGGTTCAAAGCTTGGAAAATAATGTTTCATTGTGTATCTGTTTGTTATTAGGGTGTGAAAGTTTTCTGAAAAATATTTTCTTAACTTTCCATTGGGATATATAATACTTGTCAATTTAACAATTTATGAAAATGTGTTGTAAGGGAAATGCTAAAATAATTATACTGTACTTTCTCTCAGGGATGTAGTCTAGTAGGAGAAACTAAGTTTACAAATATCTCTATCTCAAGGAAGATTTTGACATAGAATGTTAAAGATGTTATGCAGATTCAGAGAGGAGAAAATGAATTTACTTAGCGAATGAGAAGAATGATGTCATGAGGGATGTGGCATATGAAGAAAACAACAAGGAATGTGTGGGGCTAAGTCGGAGACAGAAAAGAGCATCCCAGAAAAATAGAAGATAATACGATAATATCAAATCATATCCAACCCATACTAGAGAATAAGATATTAGTTTGCCTAGAAAACTAATAGCATATTGACAATTATCATATTCCAATATTGATTTAAGTAGTATTTATCTCCATCATAGCCATAGTTTACAAGGCCCTATGAGGCTTTGCTCCAACCCTATCTTTTGTCTCTTCCTTTCTTGCCTCTTCAAAACAAATATATCCAGAAACACTCAAGTGTGAACACACACACAGACACTCTCTGGCCATTTGGTACAAATTTCACTTTCCCAAATCTTCCAAGCTCTGTCTAACCTTTGCATTTGCTAATATCTCTTTCTATAATGCTTGATGTTTTCATCCAGCTCCTGCACTCCTTTTTCCTGTTAATTTTTTCAAGTCTTATCTTAGCTACCATATCTCTCAAGATATCTTCCCTGACAGCTCATCTAATGAACCTTCTCTGTCCTTCCATTCTATCCTGGATCTCCTGGCTGAAGGATTTGTTCCACTGTGCTGTAATTATCCGTTTCTCTTTGTCCTTAATCAGACTGTAGGTGTTATGACAATTGGAGCCCTACATCTCTTGCTTCGAGGCCTTAGCACTGTGGTAGGCTGGTAATTAATAAATGATAGTATTGAATTAGTAAATGGATGAGTGATATGTAATGGAAATGTCAGTATCGCCAAACTGCGGCTTAACGTAAATATGTCTTGTTCAAGTCCTGTGCCATGAGAATGGCATGATCATGGCTATGAGCAAAGTGACATGTATTTCAAGCACTTTTTGGCTGTGACTACCATTAGAATGCAGCGTCTGGACAGAAGTCTCTCTTGATGTCAGTCCAATGGAAGCAAACACATGTGTGTAAAATTAAGAAGTAATAAAAATGGAAGAAATAGTTATTTTTCATAAATCTTGAGAGCAACAAATATCAAAATCAAAACCTGGAAAAAATAAGATTGTGACTTCATTTTATTTTATTTGATATATATCAAGTTGATGAATGGGTGGTATCTCTTATTGGTAAGTACAATTCTAAATAAATGGGTTGTTGTTAAAAGCAAGTTCTTTTCTATTGAATATTTAAATAGTTTCTAACATTTGTGAAAGAAATCCTGCTTGTTACATTTATAGATGGTATTAAATCAGACACATTTACTCATATACTGAAACACAAACAAAAAATTAGGACAGTCTTGCAAATGATAAAATTAGTTGTATATATAGATAATAATTTTTGAAAGAACAAATATAATGGTAAGCTTCAATTACTTAAAGAATAAGTAATACAGCTATAGCATTATGAACAACAGGCTGAGAATAAAAGTATCAGGCAAATTCCAGAAAGTTATATTTGTCAAAATTTCATGTCAAAATGTATAACAATGTAATGGATTATAATTTTTGATAATTAGAACATCTCTGAAAACATAATTTAAATATACTTAATATATATTTATAATACAAATAACTTTACAAAGTAAATACAAATGAGCTTTAAGCAAAGGCTGAATACTTAAATATGTTACGTGATTTATTATGAGAGCAAAGGGACCTCATCAAAAAAAATATGGATTGATACAACGTCAGATTTACATTGTAGAAGAATCACGGAAGGTGGTGAAATAAATATCAGGCACAAGAAAGACAGGAGCAAGTCAGACGTAACTCTTGTTCATTTAAGAGTGATGTGGGTGCTGTAACCCCAACCCATCTAATGTATAATGGATCTGAGCTCCAGCACCGCAGCAGCAGTAATAGGACCCAAATCCTGTTCCTCTTGACTGTCGTTGAGACCGATGCAGCCGGAACTAGCTGACACAGATGACAGCCTTAAAAATGTATGTGTCTTAAATGGGTCTTAAAAGATACGCAGTTTGCCACAGAAAGGCAGGGAAGGCAGTCTGAAAGGAGGGGAAAGCCTGTGAAATACTACATTTGGTATTAAGTGAAACAGCTGAAATCACATGTGATTGGAAAGTAAAATGAAGAGAAGAATGTGGCTTTATGTGGGGTGTGTAAATTTGTTTTGTTCTGATTTTTCTAATTGAAAAGTGGGATAGAAGTTTCAAAGCACAGATTTCCAGAGTGAGTTATATAAAGAATTAAAATATGAAAAATAAGTGTTTTGTAGGAAGTGTTGGAAACACTGAACAGCATTGCCGTTGAGTATTTAAATGGGGAGAGTATGACTGATAGCCTAACATGGGAGATGGTAAAGAACTCAAAACTGATACTGTAACTCTTGTCTGATGTGTCAGGAGGCTGGGTATTAACTCACTGATCAATTCCAAAAGAAAATATGATGTGTTTAATAAGGCATGGGGCCTGAGAGATGCATTGCACCTTAATTTCCTTTTTTTTTTTTTTTCCCAATGGTGAGGTTTTGATCTCACAAGTGAGTCCTGGAAAGAGAACATAAGAAACCCAGGTATAGGAGAGCTTTGACATAGCCGTAAGTGCACCAAGGCAGGAATCTATCAACAGTGACCAATGAAGAAAGGCTATCATTGGTAACAGGGTCAAAGATAAGGAATGAGAAAGAGGTGTGTTTCGGAGCCTAGAAGGAAGTGAGAAGTAATTAAAACTAAAGTGCTGATTCATGCAGACCAGTTACAGAGATGGCTTCAACATAAGGTCAATGTGTTCCTGGAGCTGCTCAATTGCTTTTTGATCAAACACTTTGTCTTTGGACAAGTGAAATGAAATGAAGTATGTGTAAACTAACATGCTCCATCCACGAACAGGACAAGGCATGTGGAGGCTAAGAACGAGGATGGGTCTGACCTTTTCCTCTTCCTATTTGAAATTGAGAAGAATAATGCATAAGTCAGAGGAGCAAGTGAAGAATGGAAAAGAACATCAAAACATAATTCTTAAAATATATTTCATATTAAAAAATGAGTTTCTTTCCATGGAATAGGACAAGGTAAACACTTATGTTCCATGACATTGAAGAAATTTTGTGGAAAATTAATTTATTAAACTCATTTATTGAGCATCTCCTATACACAGGGGTTCTTTCAATTTTGGAGATACAAGGTGGACTCAAAAAAATTTTAATCTCATGGGTCTCCCATTTAGTGAGCCTCAAGTTCTTCTGTTGTAAGTCAGGGATAATTTTGCTATGTTGTTGGAGAGATGAAGTAGGGCTCTGTCAAATTCCATGTGATTTCAGTCACTTCGTGCCTCCCATGGTTCACAATTCTGTCTAGCCTTCTTATTATCAACATGATCATATGACAATATGGATTATTTTTTTGACATTAACCTCTATTCCAGGGAAACCAACTCTTTGTTTGTATAATAAAATAGATGATGAGGAAACAAATGGATGGTGAACAGAGAAACTTTAAAAAGTTTATATCCATAAAGGTGGATAGTCCCTCCTCTATAATTTTACTCTGTATTTACCTTACTTATTTTATGTATTTCATTTCATTTTTTAATTTTATAAATTGTGCACTTTATAACTACACTCTATAAGAGGAGTTAGTTTTGAAACAGAATAATGATTATTTGGGATATATCTTAGTCTCTAAAATAAACTACATTTTTAAGAAGAAACCTGAAGGGAGGTAAATTAGCTGCTCAAGTGCAGATTCAAGTTAAGCCCAAAGAGTTAACTTGATCTTAAATCCACTGAGCTAGAGCATCTTTACTTGCCTGCCTCCCCTTAGTTTTGTTTCAAGATTCTAAAGTATTTAGGGCTTGAGGTTTGAATATATAATTTTCCACAGCTTTGCATTCTATCTGTGAACTCTTTCAATGCACTTTGGAGGCTTTAAAAGGGAAATATTTAAGTTCTGAAAGTTTTCCTCTTCCTCATTCAAAGAATAAAACCAGTACTATGTGACATCTAGCCACCTGGTTTTAGGATGTTAGCACAAACTGCATCACAAACAGGTAAAGTTTGTTTTTAATGCCCCTGAAGTTAGGATTTAGGGTTATAAAAAGAAGAGATAAAATTACTATCATAAAAATAACACATTCCATTTGGACTGTTAAAAGATTGTAAAATAATTTGACAGGTCATGCAAATAACTTTTTTTTAAGTTGACATTCTCAGGCACATTTTTATATTAAATATCTCACTTCAATATAAGCCTTCAGAAAGAGCAGCATAGTTGCATGCCCCACGCCAGCAGTCTGAGCAAAGTAGGACAATTATTCGTAGCTGGTCAGCATTGCAGCTAGAAGCTACACCTGGTAAAGCATGTTAGGGGCAATCAGTCCTTTGCTTTTAGGTAAGAAGCAGATCAAGAATCAAATTTGTAACCAGAAGTATGTTTTCACAGTTATTTGAATAATATTGGATCTTTTTAGTTAATAATGTCCTCTGCAGATTGAGTAATCAATGGGTATTTTCTCATTTTGACTATGAAAGATAAAATTTGTTAATTGATTCTTATGATTTTGTAAATATGTGTATTCAAGATAAATTAGGTCTAGTAATCCTAATGGAATTGGTTTCTTGAAGAATCCTGGAGAAGTGCTCCTAAGATACCTAATTTAGGGATCCAAAATCAGGAGAAGAATAGGCATAGAGAAATCAGTGAGACCATTGAATCCACAAAATATTTTGTATTTCGGTGTACTTCTACCCTTACAGAGCGTGGTAAAAAAAAATATCCTTGCCACACAACCGGTTTTGTAATTGAGAGCCAAGACCGATGACAATGGAACTTTGTGCACAGGCCAGGCTGACGAGAAAGTTTACTGCATATGCCAGGACCTGGCACAGTAGATTCATCAAAAGAAGAAGAGGCTGGAAGACAGTAACTATTTTAGAACTGCCCTTGATGCTTAAGATTCCAAAGTGATTCAACGTTAAACTATGCAGATGGTGAAGGGAACTGAGGAATTTCTACTACCATTCTTGAGCACATGTGAAACTCCAAGGTATTTGGAGGTAAATAATAAATAATAAAAGGTAAATAATAAAATAAATTCTTGTATAAGAAAATGTATGAAGATCAAGAAAAAAAAGCATCTATTTTGATCACATATTCTTGAATAATGTAGTAACAGAAAGAGAATGGAAAATATTATCAGTTATATAAGGTACTGAGACCACATTTCTGAAGTTCCCACTAATTGCCATATCAATATTTTTAAAGGACACAACTGATAATCTAACTGGAAGAAAAGTTCTCAGTTCAATAATGTGAAGTATTACCAACATGTATGCAGGAAAATGCCAACAGTAAAACAAAACTGACAAGTGCTTTGTCTCCAAACAAAAACCAACAAAAGAGGAAAACACTTTAATATTCTGTTAAGTGAAGAAATGTGTGTCTAATATTAAACTTTTTCCTATAATTTCAAAACTGAAAAATTCATAAATTATTGTTTGGAATGCTAGAATTTTATCAAGCAATAGTTCTTTATCTAGTGAAATTCATCAATCATATTTAAATAAAGGAATAATTCATTTTATCAGGAGATATAAGATCCATTAATGAAATACAGAAGAATTGCTACATAAATTATCTGAAACATGCAGTTTCCACAACTTAAAAAATTACAAAGCATAGAAATATAGAAAAAGTATAGCCCATATAAAGAAAAACACACCAGACAGTAGAAACTGCCTTTGAGAATACTTAGATGTTGAGTATAGAAGACAAAAATTTCAAAGCAACTGTTATAAATGTATTCAAAAAATCAAAAGTAACTATACTGAAAGAATTAAAAAATGGTACACTGACAGTGACTCATCAAAGAGTGAATAATATAAAGATGAAAATTGTTTCAAAAAATAATGGAAGTTCTGGGGCTGAAAAGTATCTAAATGACAAAAACTCACCAGCGAGGCTCAACTGTGGATTTAAAAAATAATCAGCAAACTTACATCTAGGCAAACAGAGATCATGCAATGTTAATTACAGAGAGAAAGAAAAGCATAGAGAGAAACAGACAGACTCAGAGATATTTGGGACACCAGTAGGCACTTTCTACATACACATAATAGAAGTGCCAGAAAAAAGAGAAGAGAAATGAGAGGATATTTTTAAAGAAATAGTGACTGAAAACTTTTTAAATTTGATAAAAACATCGACATGCACATCTACTAAGCTTAAATTATGATACATAGAAATAGACCCACACCCAGTAATATCATAGTTAAAAGACTGAAAGCCAATCATAAGGAGAAAATCCTGAAAACAGCAAGAGAAAAACCCAGCAAGGTAACCCCAATAAAACTAAAAGTTTTTTCATCAGAAGCAATAGAGGCTAGAAAGCAATGTTACAACACACACAAATGGGTGAAAGAAAAAAAAAAACTATCAAACAAGAATCCTACACACAGCAAAATTCTTTCCAAAATGAAGATGAAATAAGCATTACAGGTAAACACAAACTGAAAATATGTTGTTAGAAGACCTGCCTTAAAAGAAATCCTAAAGAGAATTCATGAGAAAGTGACACTAAACAGGAATTCTCATCCATACACACATGGAAGAGAGGGAGGAAATACCATAAAGACTGAGTAAACTCTTTATTCACTCATCTGTTCATGGATATTTGAATGATTTCCAGTTTGGGCTATTTCAAAACTGCTGACTTGACTACAAAAACAGTTAAGAAGGTAAATATAAAAGCCTGAGTAATTACATATATCATCTTCCTTTTACCAATTGACTTAAAAAGAAGTTGCCCAAAACGAGGTCTGTATAATTATATTCTGGGGCGTGGGACGTATGGAAATGCCACACACTTGGCATCAGAACACTAGAGAGAGGAAGGAGTAAAGACATGTTGGGGTGAGCAAGTGAAACCAAGTGATAAAGTGAATCCACATGTAGAAGAGAACCACAGGTAGTATAGAATAAAGTTTGAAAAGTTGTGTAAATACGTTTGTGTTCTCTCTCTCAGCTTCTTTAAAAGACATAAGATTATATAAAAGCAATAATTTACTATAACTGTCACTTTGATATTGTAACATATGCAGACATTTTCTATAATAATGCCACACCACAACGTGGAAGAGAGAATGAAACCACACAGGAGTAGTTTTTTTCCTTTACTGTAATTAAATTAATATGAATCTGAAGTAGATTACAAAGATGTATATTATAAAGCTTAGATGTATTATATATTGTAAGAAAATAACTTAAAATATACAGTTAATCAGTTCCCTAAAGCAAGGCATATAAAGGGAAGAATAAACAAATGGGACTTCATCAAATTAAAAAGCTTCTGCAGGGCTAAAATAACCATTAACAAAACGAAAAGGGAATCAACCGTATGGGAAAACATATTTGCCAATGATACCCTGGACAATGGTTTGATCTCCAAAATATATAAAGAACTCACAGGACTCCAATCCAGGAAGACAAAAAACCCAATAAAAAAATGGGCAAAAGACTTGAACAGACATTTCTCCAAGGAGGACATACAGAGGGTCCAGAGACATATGAAAAGATGCTCAGTATTGCTAGCTATCAGAGAGATGGAAATTAAAACCACAATGAGATACCACTACACACCAGTCAGAATGGCCATCATAACCAAATCAACAAACAAGTGTTGGAGAGGATGCGGAGAAAAGGGAACCCTAGTACATTGTTGGTGGGAATGCAGACTGGTGCAGCCACTGTGGAAAACAGTATGGAATTTCCTCAGAAAACTAAAAATGGAACTGCCCTTTGACCCAGCAATTCCACTGCTGGGATTATATCCTAAGAACCCTGAAACACCAATCCAAAAGAACCTATGCACCCCAATGTTCATAGCAGTACAATTTACAATAGCCAAGTGCTGGAAGCAACCTAAGGGCCCGTCAGTAAATGAATGGATCAAACAACTATGGTATATTTACACAGTGGAATTCTATACAGCAGAAAGAAAGAAGGAGCTCCTACCCTTTGCAACAGCATGAATGGAACTGGAGAGCATTACAGTGAAGTAAGCCACTGTAATGGTGCTTACTTCATCAGAGGGGAGGGCGAAGAGGGATAAGGGGGGAAATAGGAGAAGGTCCATCAAGGAATATGTATAAAGGACACATGGACAAAGCCAAAGGGGGTAGGATTGAGAGTGGGAGGTGGGGATGGGTGGGGTGGGGGGCTGTGTCGGGGTGAAAATGGAGACAACTGTAATTGAACAACAATAAAAAAAAGTAAGGTAAACATTTTCAGGGAAAAATAAATGAAACCAAACATAATGCTTAGCAATAGATATTCAAAAATGGTAAAACAAAGTAGAAGTCAAAATTCCAGAAAACCATAAACACAACAGCAGAAATAACATAAACTATGATAATAAAAATAAAATCATTAAAACGTCCTATTAAAAGACCACAACTTTCAAATTGTGTTAAAATTATTGATATCAACTACATTTTTTCTTTAATGGAGACTGATAAAACATGATTCAGATAGGTTAAATGTACAAAGAAAATGTATATATCAATATCTGTATCCATTGATATATTGGTTGATATACCAATTGATTGATCAAATCTATTGGATACTTTTATGAAATGCAGACTTGAATTCAATAGGTCTAGGATGGGGCCTGAGATCTTATGTTTCTAAAGAGCTCCCTAGTAATGATGAAGCCACTCTGAGACTATACATTGAGTAGCAACGATCTCAGATGTACATCACATACAGTTCCTCTCCGATCAGATAACTCAGTTCTCTACATTCCATTAAACATAGGAGAGTATGTAATAAAGCATATGACCTGATATAATAAGAAATATTGCAGAAGAAAATAAAAGCTGTGTTCTATTGCAATGCTGATCTCAGATATGTTTAATTTCTTATTATAATTTCACATTCCACCCCTGAAATGTTAATTAGAAACAGCTGCTGAAAAATATTAGCAATTTATAAAGAATCAATAGGTCTTGCATGAGTACATAAGTTGCTGGTATAATTACTTCTCTTGGAAAAAGAAAAATGGTTTAGTATAGGGAGTCAATATTTTTTAAACTTTGTTTTCTCTTAAGTTAAACTGTGCTAGTAATGGTTTTGCTTTATAAAATCAATCAAAAGGATAGTTTCATCTCATCCGAAAATAGTGTATTTTATACAATTATTCACTCTGTATTTCAAAATTCTAACATCATTTACATACTGAGAAATTGCCAAAGCATTATTAAAATTACCATTCTGATACATATCTACTTGAGGTGATAGTCTTAACAGTGAGTAGAACATGATCTTTTGTATACAAATAATTATTCTGGAATTTAAATCGCATCAGACAGGAAGTAAACGAATAGGCAACATTCCTTGGCTGTAGTATTTTGCCCATTGAATCATAGAATGGAAAATGTTGACGGTACTTGCTTCATTCAATAACATGGGAGGGTCTATAAAGAAATGTATTGATATTTCATAGACTTTTCAGCGGTCTGAGGAAGAAAGTGCCTTTCTTAAAAAGCCATTTTTTATATGCAAGAATGGATTTTTTAATGAGTTCAGCACCTGACAATTGCATCAGCCATGGTTCAGGCCATTGAAGATGTAATGTTTAACTGTATTATTAAAGGGTTGACTCTTTCTGGCAAATTCAATTTTTTTTCCTTAACAAAGGCAGGAAAAGAACCTTCATGGTAAAACAATTTTGCACATCTTGCATGCAGTTTTGAAGTTGACTGATTTTTAAAATGAGAAATTTATTGAAGACATCCTTCCTCTCAAGAAATTTGTTGAAGATTCATCATCCATATTCAGAAGAGAACCAGCTGGGTTGAAGCATTCTTCAGCGATGACCAAAAAGAACAGTTATTTCACTTTAAAATAGTGCAGAAATCTACAGCTAAACAAAAGCTTATCATCCACATGACCTGGTGTTTCTCAAGGTCTTTTGTAAGGAGGCTTTGACTTCCACAGATGCATTTGCCTGAGGAATTTCTAAGACAGCCTGTGGGGAAGCCAATAGATGGGGCTCTAGAATTCACTTTTCATATATAAAGTGTTCTACTACTAAATGGTTTTATACATCTTTTATAGATTAGGAAACTTAAGGCTAGATAGGAAAGGGTTTTCCTGAAATCATAAAAGCTAAAGGAGACATGAAGTGTAATATGGAAGGTAAAAATTTGTGCTCAAATATTGAAAAAGCTAATGTGAAAGAAAACGAAGTCATTCTATGGAGGCCCATCAGAGAGAAATAAGATCAGTGGATGGGAGATGAAAGGCACAGAAGAATAGACTACTATTCTATTCTATCCAAAGGAAAAAAACAAAAACAAAAACCTAGCAACAAAAGCTGATATTTCTAAAGTTTAGATGGGTTGCCACAAGGAACAGTGGTTTTACCAGCTATTGGGATGTTTAGGAAGAACCGGAATTCCACTCTTGGTGGTGGTATGGAGGGCAGACACATCTGATCAAAGGTTTAATATTACGCCTCTAAAGGCACATGTCGACTCCAAGAGCTTTGTGATTTATTATATATAAGAATGTGACCTCCTTTAGTTGGTGTTTCTGAACTATTGAAGATTTTACTAAAGGCAAAATCAGAAGTGTCTTTGTGCTTATCCAGACAGCCTTTTGGGGTTTTCCTCTGGTGGGTGCCCCTTATCCTGGGAAAGGCTGATTTGTTTTTATTATTTAGCCATAAGTACTGAAGTAGAAACTGTTAAGTCTCTCTGTAACCTCTACTGATTTTACCAGGCTTTTGGAAAGTTTATCCATTTTCTGAGCTTGGGAAACCACAGGATGTGATTGTTAGACTATGAGCCACAAACTTTCCCGTCGGAGCGATATGCTTCCATTTTCTCTAAACTTTCTTTAAGAACCCATTTCCAGGAGGATAATCTCAGTATAGAAACTCCTATGTACAATTGCATTATCCCTTTTAGAAGAGAGCAATGGTTATCCAGTTTTTCAAGTCATTCTATGCTGCTCTCTATGAAACTGTACATGGTTGTCTTTTATTTACATGTTAATAAGTGAGGAAATTATGTAAATTTTTAATCTTTGGATCTTGGAGAATGATGAACACATGTACACAAAATAACCAGTGGAGGAAACACATGAGAACAATGGCCAATGGTAGATCCATGGCAGGAGAACACAGTAGTAACATTGTAATGATGTCAGGTTAGTATGTATACTCTGCTTAGAATAAACACATAAGGAGGTTTACTGTAAAACTGTCTTCCATGAACAGTTAAATCATTTCAATGAAATTGAATCATTTCAATTTTTAGAATCTTGTAAATTCTTAATAATATAATTATGTAGATTTTACCAATCTTCTTGCCATTTTATTATATTATGTAATCTTACAGTCATACAGATCATAAACCATTCAGTTTATATACTTTTTTCTATAAAACAGAAGAACTTTTACTCTGAAGACTCATTACAGTCCTGCTTTGCCATCCATAAATATCAAGCTTATTATTCTTTTTTAATTAATTGATTTTCTTTATAGAGAGAGAGACCTTGATTTATTGTTCCACTTATTTATGTGTTATTTGATTGACTCTTGTATGTGTCTTGACCAGGGATTGAACCTGTAAACTTGGCATGGCTGGATGATACCCTAGCCACTGATTACCTGGCCAAGGCGGATTTATGATCCTTTGTGTAAATACAAAACTGCTCAATGCAGAGTGGAAAGGGCAAAGTCTATTTCTAATCTTCTCTTCACAGTTTATCATGTCTGTAACTCCTCTGTGCGTGTGGATGGCGACATACAAAAGCTAAAATCAAAATTGAAGGCTGAAGCCCATAATCTGTCAGGCAACTTGATATCTGATCTGCATCAGAGATCTTAGAGGAAACCATTCACAATTTAGTTTGGGTTGTTTCCCATTATCAAAAGACACGGAATATTTTTTATTTTTCTAAAATTTGTAGAGAAAAATGTTATTTCCTTTCTTTTTTAAGCACAGAGATAAATTGGAATTAAAAATATTCACCTTAGATATGAGACTCATTTTTAAACCTTTTTATTGAGGCATGATGGACATGTAAAAAGCCGCACACATGTAATGTACACAACCCCATGTAGGGGGTAAGTAACACCCATCAAACCATCACGACCACTAGGGTCATAAATGCGTCCGTCACTTCCCAAAGTCTCTTCCTACTCTTTGACTACTATTATTGTCTGTGGATGTGTGTGTGTGTGTGTGTGTGTGTGTGTGTGTGTGTGTGTGTGTGGTAACACTTAATAGAAGACCCACACTCTTAGCAAATTTTAAATCTTAAATACAGTGTAGTTGACTCCTCCACATCTGGAGGTTCCCCATATGGAGATTCAACCAATTGCTGATGGGAAGTGTTTTTTTAAATGTTACATTGTTGCTTTTATGCACCATGTAGTTAGTCCCGTGATGGCTGTGTCTGTACTGAACATATACAGACTTGTTTTCCTTGTGATTATTCTCTAAACAATACAGTATAACAACTATTTACATAGAATTTACATTGCATTAAGTACTATGAGCAATGTAGAGATGATTTACATTAACAAGAGGATGTGCAAGATTTTATGCAAATGCTATGCCATTTTATGGAAAGAGGATCTGAGGATTTTGGTGTCTGCCGTGGGAGTCCTGGAACCAATTCCCCCTGGATACCAAGGGGGAAGGAGGTATTATTAACTATAGGCACTGTGTTGTGCAGATCTCCAAAACTTACTTACCTTGCATAAGTGAAACTTTCGCCCTTTTGTCCATCACCTCCTCATTTGCCTTCCCCTCAGGTCCACCATTCTGCCCTCTGCTTCTGTGGGTTTCACTATTGTAGATTCCACACATAAGTGAGATCACACAGTATTTGTCTTTCTGCAGACAGAAATTTTACTGGCACTGAGAAGACCGAGAAAATATAATCTTCCTTACTTGGTTTCAGGCTAATATGTAAGCAATAAAAAAAAATAACATTGTCATGACAGCTGTGTAATAAATAGATATATAAAAAGTAAAATTATTATAAATAAAAATAAAGTGCCCTGGCAGTGAAGCTCAGTTGGTTAGAGTGCCGGCCTGATATCCTGAGGTTGCAGGTGGGAAAACTGGTCAGGCACATAAAAGAGTCAATGGATGGATGCGTAAGCGGAACAGTGAATTGATGGCTCTCTGCCTCTGTCTGTCTCTCTCTCCACCTCTCCCTCTTTAAAATCAAGAAATAATTTTTTAAAATAAAATATTTTAAGTGTATTATTTTAAAGTAGAAGGATATCCAAAAAAGAAACATAAATACAGCCCTAGCTGGTGTGGCTCAGTGGATTTGAGTGCTCGCCTGTGAACCAGGGGGTTGCAGGTTCGATTCCCAGTCAGGGCACATGCCTGGGTCACGGGCCAGGTCCCCAGCAGGGGGTACCTGAGAGGCAACCACACATTGATGTTTCTCTCCCTCTCTTTCTCCCTCCTTTCCCCTCTCTCTAAAAATAAATAAAAATTTAAAAAAAGAAAAGTTCATATATAAGAATAAAAAGAGCACTAAATGTAAGTACCTCATATATTGCAACTGCTCATTTCTATAAACTCCTCTAGCACTGAAAAGTCTGAAAGCTGGTGTCCTTACTCAGAATTTGGATATCATATTTACTTGGATTTACATTTCAGCTTTGGAAATTACTAAGTCTTTGTTCTTGTCTTAACTTCTATTTAAAACTTGTAGAACGATAGTAATAGTCAGGGCTTCCCAAAGATTTTGTGATTTTTTTAAAGGTGCATGTGAAAGACTTCTATCATAGCAATGAAACTGTAAGTATTATTATTATTATCATTATCATCTAGCACTTATATATTAGTATGGTAATTAGGAATTCTATTTTGACTTCACACTTAGTGCTGTTATATTTCCTTAATCTACATAGTCAATATATTGCTAGCTAGTTAAGATTAGTTGGGAGTTTTCATTAAAATATTCAGCACACAAAATGGTCCATCTCCTCATCTTCTATGATGGAAGTGATCAAGGACAAAATATTTTGCTTCCTTATGAATATTCTCAAGGATGTATACATTAGGACTAGGAACAGTAGAAAAACCCAATCTCATTTCAATATTTTATTACACAAGGGAATTTTTGTTAAATCTAATTGCATTATTTTCTAAGCATAGTTGGTATACAATATTATATTATTTTCAGTTGTACGCTATAGTGATTTCACATTTATATACCTTACGATGTACTTAGCATAGTGTCTTTAATGTCTTTACAATATTATTGACCCTATCACCTTCACCTTTTTTACTCACTTACCTCACTCCACTTCCTCCTTTGATTCTATGAGATTGTTTTTTATTAGGTTTTTTTCATTTTTTCATTTATTTGATTTCTATACATAAGTGAAGTCATATGGCATTTGTCTTTCTTGGTCTCACTTAATGTACTTAGCATAACACCCTCTAAGTCTAGCCATGTTATTCTTTTCTTAATTTGTTTCTGAACTTCCTTGTTCTCTTTTGTCCCTCTCTCTCTTCTTCCCTTCCTTCCTCCCTCCTTTCCTTCCTCTCTTCTTTCTTTTCCCTTTCCTTCCTTCCTTTTTTCCTTCCTTCTTTTCCTTTTTTGATCTTCCCCATTTCTTCCCACTCCCTATTTTTCCTTAGCACTTTCTCTCTCTGCATGATTTATGTGAATGAAAGAGAGGGAGACAGAAAATAAACTTACTTGTATTTTTGCTATTCAGAAAAGGAAATTTTAATATTCTTGGGAATGAATGAAATTACAGAAAAGAGAAATTGCACTGGACAAGTTACATAGTCAAGGGAGACTTTCTTGAAGACTATAGCAATAGAAGTGATAGAACTCAACTCCATTGAAACAAAAGGTATACATGGCTGAAAGCAACCAGTGAACAAACAAGAAAACAAACAAACAAAAACTCATAGATGTGGACAACAGTTCCCAGAGGAAAGGAGGATAGGGGTAGGTAAAGGGTAAAGGGGGTCAAATATGCAGTGATGGAAGAAGATTTGACTTTGGGTGGGGGGCGCACAATGCAATATACAATGATGTATCATAGAACTGTACCCTTGAAACCTATACAAAGTTAGGGTCCCATTGTCACCTTAATAAATTTAATTAAAGAAACAAAAAGCAGGATAGGTTTTAAGCACTGGGGTGATCTACATTGTTAGGAGACCAGTTGATGTGATTACGTCATCTATGTTTGAGGATGGGCCCTTAACACACTTACACTCCTACCTTCCCAGAGCAAGTGGAAAATAGACTGCTGTCTTCCTTGATCACATTTCACAGAGGTATGCCCAGGTCTTTGAGACAAACATTCCTGAATTATAAAATTGAGGAGATAGGGAGAAGATTTACTGTATTTTTTGGACTATGTGATGCACCGGACCATCAGATGCACCTGGGTTTTAGAGGAGGAAAATAGGAAAACAAAATTTTGAAACAAAAACTGTGGTCCTTCTCCTGCCTCCTGTGACCATGCTCCACCACCACCCCCTACCCCCCCCCGCCCCCAGCAAGCCAGGTAAGCTACATTCAGACTATAAGACGCACCCCCATTTCCTCCCAAATTTGGTGGGGAAAGTGCATCTTATAGTCCAAAAAATATGGTACATCTTCAAGGAGCAGAGAAAGAGTTTACAATAGCAAATTTGTAAAATAAATGCCCTAAGAAAAGACATGTTAGGGTCGTATAGTCAGGAAGAAACCTGCCAAAAGTTTAGTCAGGTTGAGAAAGTTCAGTTTGTCTAGGTCAGGGGTGTCAAACTCATTTTCACCGGGGGCTACATCAGCCTCATGGTTGCCTTCAAAGGGCCAAATGTAATTTTAGGACTGTGTAAATGTAACTACTCCTCAACAGTTAAGCAAGAGCTCAGTGCTGCCACAGGGCAGAAACAAGGTGCCGGGCTGGATTGAACAAGGTGGAGGGCCGGATTCAGCCCATGGGCCTGTGTTTGCCACCTGTGGTCTAGGTGATTATTACTTCATAGATAATTCTTTGCTAAGTTAAAGTATTTTTACCATTTCCTCATGAACTTTCCATAATTATCTCTCATCTTCAGAAGCTTAGGCTATTTTTAATTTCACTTCATCTTTTTTAAAAATTATTTTTCAAGTACAGTGCACATTTAATGTTACTCTGTATCAGTTTCAGGTGTACAGCATAGTGGTTAGACAATCATGTGATTTTCAGAGTGGTCCCCAGGTATTTCAAGTACCGCCCTGGCCCCATACAGAGTTCTTACCATATTATTGACTATACTCCTTATGCTTTATTTTACATCCCCATGACTATTTTGTAACTACCAATCTATACTTCTTAATCCCTTCACATTTTGCTATATGCCCCTAACATGTCTTTCCTTAGGGCATTTATTTTTAAAATTTGCCATTGTAAACTCTTTTTTCTGCCCCTTGAAGATGTAAATATTCTCCCTGCCTCTTCAATTTTACTATCCAGGAATGTCTTTCTCAAAGACTTGCCTTTTTAAATATAGAAGACCAAAGAGAAACCTGGGGTCTATTGGAGAGTGGGCCAATGAAAAAGAGAAAGGAAGGAAGGAAGGAAGGATAGAAGGAAGGGAAGAAGAGAGGAAGGGAGGGAGGATAGAAGGAAGGGAGGAAGGGAGGAAGGGAAGATAGAAGGAAGGGAGGAAGGGAAGATAGAAGGAAGGGAGGAAGGGAGGGGGAAGGAAGGAAGGAAATAAAGAAGGAAGAAAGGAAGGCAAGAAGGAAGGGTCAACTTTCAGGGGATTTATCTTGGCACTTTCTAACTCCACTTTTCTTAAGGCCCATCATGACCCTACCTATTTTCTTCCAAATACATTTGGTAATTTATTTCTTTTCCTGTGTTTGCATGGTTGATTGCTATATTGGAATTTATATTAGAGCTGCACATTTTGAGTAAAATAACTTGGTATTTATTAGTTTATTAACTTGACATACTTGTCATATTTTATTGACTTGGTCTTGATCTCTTTATAATACAGATTTAGGATAGAATTAGTGTCAAGACTTATGATGTGCATACTATATTCTTCCACATATTAGTAATTGCCATGTATGAGTGTTTTTTTAAAATTTTTTACCAGACACTGTATTAAGCACTTTGGCTTGATAATCCATTTAGTCCACAAAGTACACTATTAAGTAAATTCTATTATCCACTGTATAAGGGAGAAAGTGAGAGAAGAAGATCACTGAGTCTGTTAAGATAAGAGCTTGCATTAAAGATAAGGTTTATCTTCAGCTCTACATGCTGTATTTCTAGTCACCACAGGTCACTGCTTCAGTGCCTTGCATTCTCTCTGCCCTTCTCTTCTCCTCGCAGGGCTGCCTCCCTGTCTCTCTATTCATTCCCTTTCATTTTTCTACAGTCTCTTCTCCGTCACCTTTTTACTCTTACTATAACATGCTATGGGCTTGTTATTCACAATTCAGTTGAACAGGGTCCCTGCACTCAAGAAATTATCAATCTATATTTTAATGAAAATGCCATATTTATAATTTAAGATCTACTCAATAATTCTAACTGAATCAATAAATGACATACATGAAACTCTACTTCACCTAAAGAGAGTTTAATTTCCCCATCACATTTTTCTGGTTAAACATACTGGCTAACCTCTCTTAACCAGCTTTCACTTAGGACTAATTTTTTTCTATATTCTATTTACTTTAAATGAATGTTTTATATTTAGGGGAGATAGGGAAAAAGTCAACATCAGATTTGAGGTTATCATAAAGATTTGTTAAAAAGAAACACATGTGAACAGATTATGCCTAATTGACAACATCAAACATTTCTTCTTTGGAAGTAATTGACAAAGTGTAAATCAAAAATTACCCAAATTACAAATGGAAATAAGCCATCCAAAAAAAAAAAAAACCCTAAGATAACAATTTTCTTTTCCAACAAATAATAGAAAATTTTCAGTCTACCTGGAAAGAAAGAAAGAAAGAAAGAAGTAAGCAACAGTTGAAATGAGAGAAAACTGTGGCAAATGTACTTAACTACCAAGTTAATTTAGGTATTTATACAGATAGATAATTTGGCACAGTAGCTATAAATATTTTTAAAAACCTATTGTTAACTTATGTGGTTATTATAAATATAATGATCATGAGTATAATGAATTGAAAAACTTTTCATAAATAAAATAAGAAATTGATGGCTCTGTTTACAGAAAAACACCCTTTATGCAATGAGTAAATTATATTTCTCTTCACATAACAATTAAGTCCATACTTTTGGCATTAATATATATAATTTGATAGATTTTGTTTAAAGTTGCCCCTTAAATCATTAGCAACATTGCTATGATAAATATCATAATTCTTTATTTTAAAAAATCAGCTGCTTTCTAAAGTGATACCAGGTCTATCTTTTAATTTCTTTTAAAAATCAATATTCTAACATCATTTCTTTATACAGTATGAATTCTCATATGAAGCTTATAATCTATTTAAATCATGCCTTCTTGAAAACTTCAGTGCACTTGGCTTTGACACAACACACTCCTTCCTGGATTTTGAGGTGAACAAGAATTTTCACCCAGGGGATTGGCAAGGCTGTAGAATTAGTGCAAGTTGTGCGGGGAAAAAGAACAACCCTTTTAAGGAAATTCATTGTGCGTGCCTTCCAATGTGCCAGAGGTACAGCAGGTCTTTTAAGTTCTGTATTTAATGCTTAGCTATACTGATAGAGTTAAAAATAAAAAAAAAAAGAGAAGGAAAGAACTGTAGCAATACAAGAATAAACCTGTTTTGTAATCAATTGATCAAATACCTGAATGTCTACCTTGATTCATCAGATATAAAATTAAAAAAGCACAATGTAAAGAGTAAAAAGAAAAACTGTCTTATAAATATGACATAATATAAATTTTGTGGTATGCATTATAATTAGTAGTTTAATTAAATGCTTGTTAAATTTATTTTTATCCCTCCCAATTATGAGATAATTATTGCTATTATGCCTTCCTTATTAATAGAAAAACTGAAATTCACATGTATTTTGATTCATAATCATGTAATGATTCAGTTAGTTCGTCAGTTAGAAATTGCATTCGATTTCAAGAAAAGAACTTAGAATTAGTGGATTTAGTAAGAATTTTCGTTTTGCTCATGTCTTCACAAGTGTGGAGGAAGAAGTCATCGTTCCAGGCCTGGGATGTCAGCTCCATGGTGCTGTAAGGGCTCTGGACTTCTTTCTAACAGCTCAGCCGTCTCCAGCATGTGCTTCTTTTCTCATAGTAAAAACTACCAGATTGTGTTTTCTTAAGGAAGAAAGGAAAGGGACAATGTTAAAACAAATGCTGTTATTTCAATGCTTTATTGTAAGAAGCTTTCTCAGAAACCCCAGGCAACAACTTCCACTTAGATCTCATTGTTCAGAAATATGTGATGTGGGTCGTAATAAGCTTTTTGTCTTCATGCTTTGCTATCATAACAATATCAGGATACTTGTAATAGGAAAAAAAATAATATGTATTTTGGGTAACCAGAAATCTCATTTCTAATCATTAAGAGGCAGAGCTAAGATTTGAAGCCAAGTTTGTCTAATTCCCAATGCAGGGCTCTTAATCTCTTTTTAATAAAATATTCTTATATTTTCCTGGTATAAATTCTTATTTTAAAACTTAGATATAACATAGTCAAAGGCTATATTCAATCTATATTAAAATTTTGATTATGTGAGTTTAAAAAGTATAGCAGATTTGTTAAGTTAGTAAGAAATGGAAGAATCTTTGAAAGCTATAAAAATATGTTAGCACACAATGCATAAGGGATTATTTTAACTTTTTATTTTTCTGTCATTTTATAACTAGAACCCATAAATTATATGCAGTTTGACAGATTAACCCTTCTTGAGTGTATTAAAGTTTAAATATCAGATGGCCATTTTGAAAGTTTAAGGGTGGGAGAAGTTCACTTTGTAGATATGACACAGGTGTCATACTGTGTTAGGTGTCTACAAGTGTCAGACTGTGTTAAGGGTACCATGGCAATTTAGCTACTTTATATCTTCACTCTACTTCTGTAGAGCCAGAACACCTGTGTCTGCAGAACTGCACGAGGCAGAGTTATTGCAAATGCTCCAAGTGCTTCTGTTTTTAACTTTAAATTTTTTGCTTTATAAATTCATACTCGACAAACCCATTTAGTCAACTACTGAATAGTGATAGAAATAAACCAATTGTGTGATTGTATGATTTTTAAATTTTTTGCCTGTTTAGAAGCCAAGCAGTTCAGATGACATATTCATTAGTAAACTGAGTAGCAGCAGTTAGAGGTTACTTGGAAATGAGTTGGAAACCTCAACAGAATATGAAGATAAATACATCAAAAAGAAAGTCATTGGTCAGGAATATTAGGTGAAGAAAATTAACGTAAGTATTCTTATCCTTTTAGAAAATGTTAAGAAAATATTGTGCCAATATTAATAAATCAAAAACTTCTTTATTTAGGATAAAGTTATAAAATCACATAGTAGAAATTACTAGGTATCTTGTTAATTTATTCATAAGCACTATCTGAGTACATATTTTATACTAGACCGCAGTCTATTCATGTGATAAAGACTGTACGTATCTCAAAAATAGTTTACAACACTAGGTACAAGGGCGTTGCAGGCGAGAACGACGTCTGCCTGTTACACCTACGTTCATGGTACGCAGTTTACTGGCGGCATGAAATAAGTTGTACAATACATATGAATGAATTAGTAAGTAAAATTTATTAGAAGTTATTGATTAAAGACTATTAAAAACCCAGTTTGTTTTATGATTCTTAAAAGAAGTACTAGGTAGTCTAGTTGTTATTTTCTGTTTAGGAAGATTTAAGATTTCCTGATGTTTAATGATATTTGAATATAACCCGCAGATGTTTCTGAACACATCTGCAAATTCGTTTCCTTTATTCAATTTTAGGAGACCAATTAGCTTGCTGAGCAGGGACTTACTTTGTATTTTATTACATTCTGGTGCTGCTTACGGACAACATTGTTTAAATCCTTTCTAATTGTTTCAAAAGTTGTAGATCAGGCAATTAAAAGTAAAACAGCTGTGTATCTGTTGCCTACAATACTGGAAAGATTCACTTTTTTTCTATATTGACTGCCATATAAAATAAAGAGACCGAGAGTTTAACTGTGATAAATGTACTCTATTCAATGCAATAGGACGGTCCCTTAATTTGAGCACCTAACAGAGTGTCAGACTAAATCTCCTTCTCCTGATTTAATTATCAAAAGCTCCATGTTAATCACTTTGGAATTACACTTCTTGAATCTCACATTGAAAAAATATACTCCCTTCACAAAACAACAAATGTTTAGAATGAGTTCAGTAATAAAAGCAATTTGCATTTTTTATAGCAAATGTGTTAAACAGCTGATGAATTATTCAACATTTGGTGTTGGTCCTACACACTAAATAAGCCTGTCTAATTTGACTTCCATAAAAACTATAAATTTTATTCCATGTTTATGAATTGAAAAGTGTTAATTAGCAAAATGCATTCATCAATGTACTATATATTGTTAATAAGAATTTTGTAGGAAATTTTGTTCTAGTATTATAAGCAGAAGTCTTTCCACTAGTAAAAGTAGTTTAATCACTACTATTCATTTTACTGCCATATAAATTATGAGCAAAATATAACTGGAAATCTCCTCATTTTTGTTATAATGACTTTATTTTTTTCTAGATGTCATATGTTGAAAAATCCCATAAAACCTAATTATACATCTAGTTCTCAAAGGGCCTGAGACTATTTTAGCTCACCTTAGTCTTGAGCAGCATAGTGCAAAGTTCTAGCAAGTTGGAATCCCATATATACAAAGCCAGCATCACAATATTTCTTAAAAAGGAAATAAAGCATTTCTTAATCCTTGGGTGTACGGATTTTCACTGACAAATAACAATTTAAATTCATCTGATGATGAAGAAAATGCTGTCATTAAAATAAAAATAACAAACAAAGCACACCAATAATCCTAGTTTGTGCGTTTTTAAACATTATGTTGCATTTAAAATGCAGCCGATGCACCACATTCTGAAAGCAGCAGGCACACACAAATGTATGCTAACCTGTATCGTGTATTTGCTATATACCTGGCTCTATCTTAAGTGTCTCCGCACATTTCCCATCTGATCCTCACAACAAGTCACATTAGAGGTTCGACGCTAGTGTACTGTTCCATTAGAAGAACACGGAGGCTCAGAAAGTTGAGTGGACTTAGCTGATAGTCAGCAGGTCACTGGCGCAGCAGGTGTTCAAGCCCTATTCAGGCTGATTCGATAGCCCACGCTGGTACTGGCAACTCCCACGTTCTCTTTAAACCATGCTGGACATATTTCCTACTGAGCTTCAGCCATTATTCTCTTTTGAATGATTTCACCTGGGGGGAGGTAAGCTTTGTTCTCTCCTACCACATAATGTTAATAAAATGGTTCTTAAAAGAAATAAGCATGTTCTGATTTATTCTAACTGGAACAATGCTAGTCATTAACAGATCATCTAATTATAGTTTATTTGTAGGTAATATTTTTCCATGTATCTTTTCCAAGTGTGTCTTACACAAGCAATACCCACATTAGTTTTTAAAGCGGTGATTTAGCTCACTGTAATCTCTAGATATTTTTCTGCCAAAGGATGGAATCTAGAGATGGATGGAAATAGAAACTTATTAAAATCACAGGAGGTGGGAGATGTGTCTGACATTTTACTGTAAAATTTAGATTTAGGATGTTCTAAAATGAGTTACACTAATCCAAACCTCTTCTACTTTCAATTTGCTGTTTCATATAAAATAAAAATAAGTAACTCTTAAGAATTTATCTCAAGTCCTTGCACCTAATGGGAGCTCCATAGATATGGATTTCCTCCTGCCCTTACTTGACACATTACAGAGATGTCCAGGGGAAGTGTACACCATCAGTACTGTGATTGCCTATTAAATTTGAAACTACCATTCAACACATTGGTCTAGGAAAGTGGGCGCTTAATTCCAACAGTTTTTTTATTTTTTTTTAAATCCAGGCTGGTAATTGTGAAGTTTGATTTATTTATCTTTTCTGATATTTTTCTTATCTTGTATGAAGAGTCATCTTATAAGTTAATAAATGAGAGAATGAAAGGGAATTGTAAAACAAGGGTAGTTACTCAGATATTCACATTTGGGACAGAGTTCTAGAACAGAGGAATCTCATAAGACCAACCACATGCAGCCATTTTTTCAGATCTGACTAAAGGTGACAATGGGCAATGGCATGAAGAAGAATATCAACAAGAGGTCCCATGGGTTCTTCTGTGGCCAACTCTTAGTCGTCCTGTAGCCTTATTTTCTTGACTTCTTCAGAGTTATATCATCATTCTAGAATATATACACATGCACAAACACATACATATAAATTGCCTAATGCTGTTTTAACACATATCAGGGTTAAAAACAAGCTCACAAATGGAATTTCTTAGCCAGTTACCAGGAACTAGCTTTCCCTTCATTCTCTACTCTGCCAACAGGTTCTTTTCTTTGTACACAGTGATCTAGACTCCAAATAGAAGGTCTATTTTAAGAGAGGTCTAATAGCATATTTCTTAAGAACAGGAACACTGGGGCGTGGCTGGATTGTGGGAGAAACCAATCAGGAAATATAGTATCATTTGTTTCTATGAAACTTCTCATTTTAACTTTTAGTATTCCAAATAACCAAGGAGCAGACTAGATTTTATTTCCCTAGTAAGGGAAAAGCAGGCATTCTTCATCTTTCTCATGATTACACTTCTTTAGAAAAAAAATAAAGCATGTTGTAATTTTAGGAGGAGTGACAAGTAAAAGTCAAAATGTGTCCTGCTTTGAAATTATTTTACTTGTTATTTTGTTCTTTCATGAATCCAAATACATATATGTTGAGTGCCTATCATGTACTAGACTCTATAACTATCAGAGATAAGTCAGTGAGCAAAATAAGGTTCTACTATGTGGATACCAAATTCTGGACTTGTTGGAAAGATCAATGAAACCTGCCATCTTTTTGTAATCTGTCCCACCCCTGCCCACAAATCTCATAACCCCTGTTGTCTTATCTTCAACCGCACCTCCACCCCACCTCTGCCCACCTTAGTGGCCTAAATTATGGCATGATATCCAATTACCCTCCAGTATTTGATATGTTAGAAAGTTGTTCTATACATTTAACTAACAACTCTTGTGCTGAATTTGACAGCCACTATTTTTCTGTTCACCACAGAAGAAAACAGCGATGCACTTTCCATTCTGTAATTATTCATCTGACCGACTGCTCCCTGAGTGGTTAACTATAGACAAAGGACTTAACGTCTCATGATCCGAGTCCTCAGTACTGTTCTGTTGCAATAATGGCTTCTCACAGTTGTTTTGATCTCCTAAGAGAAGTTACTAAATTCCAATTATCTTCATATTAGTAATTAACAAGCATTCTGGTCTGTGGGGAGTGGGATTAGCAGGAACTCTTTGATGATAGAGCCTGTAGTGGCAGAAGTATCTGTAGCACCTACTCTACTGTCTGCATATAGTTTTCCTTAATAAATTTTTTTTGCAAATTGTATGTGTGCCATAGACATACTGCAAAAGTGGAAATTAGGTCCTGACGTAGACAGGCTAGAAGACTAAATTCAGAAGTCATTTATTCAAGCCTCTGGTTTGGTTGTAGGTGCAGGTAGAGGTCTGGAAATGCATTGGTGATGGCAGGTGATACTTTCCCTTGTAAATACAAAGTGTATTTTAATCAGAGGTTATGAAAACACACTCAAAATATGCACACACATTCCACTTTAACAACAAAATCAACGTGATAATCATATAACATAAAATTGTATGATATGAGTGGAGAACTTGTGACCTGTGGTTTTGTATGGTGTTTATTCAGGGAACATGTGGAGACTATGCCGCTGCTGAATACCTCACTACCTCTGAGGTTTAGCTAAGAGTCAAAGCCAGTTTCTTATGGATATTCCACTAAATACACTTAGCTCCATAATTCTTGAGTGTTTCTGGTTACTTCTGGCTAAACAGATGTTTTTATTTCTTGCTAAATTTCATGGTATAAGAATGCAACAAAGCATTTTGTTTTGGAAGGATGAGGCTTTCCTCTTGTATAAAAGGAATCTTACGATTTTACAGTGGTTTGCTAAAGACATTGTGGTCATCAGAATATTGAAAATGGAGAAGGATTATTGAAATGAGACCAGCCTTATTCCTACAGTGTCTGATTCTGAATCCTATTTCTACTAAGTATCTGTTGAAACAGGATTCCATGGTCAAACACTTTTTAAAATACTATATATTTTATGTCCCCATGTTGGAAATTCAATGTGAGCACACAGAAGGAAGTAGGAAAATTAAACCTCTTTAACCTCAATTAACTAAACATTTCTCAAACCTGCATGACCATAAACCCTCTTTGCTGTCCTCCTTCTCCGTGCATCTTCACCAACACGTGCTCTGGAAATCATCTTAATTTGTCTTAGGCTGAATCTGGGCAAATGCTAGCACAGCTTTTACAAGTTTCAGTTATTCATTTGTTGTTTAGTTAAATGTCCTATATCATTTGCTTGTCATTTTTAACTTGTTATTTTCTTTTAAAGAATATAGTCATGTAGATATTCTTTATGTTCAAGTTCAAGTGGCTCCTTGAACTTCCAATATTTATATTTCATAAAAAATGACAATTTCTCATTTAAGTTATATGTAATTATTGTTAGCTTTTCAGTTTGATAAATGCATGAGTCTACATTTTATTTTATACCCATCATACAGTTTTTAGAGTAGTTTTTAGCTTCTTGGAGAGTCTGTGTCATCTTGCCCTTGTATTTAACACCAACAATACTGCTAGTCAGGGACCTCTGCCCTTCTAAATTTCTCAAAGGTATACAGTTGTTGTTTATTCTAAGAAGGAAACCACAAAGGTAAAAGTGGCTTAAAAATAAACAAACACAACCTCTAAAGAAAGCTTAGAGGACTTGAGACTACAGTTGAGAAGACAAAGAAATGACATAAACAATTGATCCTATGTGGTCAATAACCTCAAAAAAAAAACCCACCTCAAAACCACATTTAGGGTTTGTATCTAAAAAATTACCTACTGTTTTAAGAAAACTGAAAGGAGCTACATACTTGCAAGCCATCTATATGATCAAATTTTGTTCTCCTGAGAGCTCTGAGAAGTAGATGCTATTCTGTCTATTTTATTGATGAGGACTTATTTTTCTCAAGGTCATACCCAGGAAGAGGCAGGGCCTGGGTTGAAGGATGCTGAGTCCTGCCTCCTTTGATCAGTACCTACATGGAACCCTTAGATGCTCTCTTTGTGTGACCTGGATGTAAAAATCTACATGGACAGAATAAACATGAGCACATTCAGTGAAAAGTAGAGAAAGCAGACTCTTTCGCTCCCTCATTCTGTATTCAGTGCTTATTTGATTGACTCATGTACCTTGAATTTCGGTAAGAAGACCTCAGTGTTGCTGTTTCTAAAGAAAAAGTTTTCCATGTACATTCAGTGAAACTGTATTTGACAGGGCTTGTCCAGCTGCTGTCGGCCAGGATTCGGGAATGAGGCTTGTTTGTGAATCAATAGCCAGTGTCAGGTCCAAACTGAATTTGATCGTTGTTGTTTTCTCGAGTCATCATCTGTCTCACTGCATTGCAGAAACCAATAGAAAGGATTTCTCCAGTTTAGCCTTTTCATCTTGTTTACTCTCATCTGTGTACTTCATAAGCTGTTTTATTATAATCTGTTTAAGTAAGTGGTATATACTCTTCTCTTTTTTAAATTGAGAATATTCAGATACTTCTGTTCTTCTGTTCCCTGGACTCTGCAGAAGAGAGTATTATCCAGAAGTCCCTGGGAATCCGTTGCAGGCTATTGAACATGGCCTTGACATACAAGTACGGGGAAAATGAAGTTATAAGTGTGACTGACCTGGGCTTTCTTTCATGGACAAGTTTATTGATTTTATTGGAGTGACATTGGTTAACACAGTTACATAGGTTTCAAGTGTACAAGTGTGTAATACACCATCTATATATTATATAAGAACAATAATATGATATAATATTGTTCACCACTTAAAGTCTGGTCTCCTTCTGTCACTATTTATCCCCCCTTCACCCTCCTCTACATCCCCCACTCCCCTTTCCCTCTGGTAATCACTGGGCTGTTGTCTGTATTGAGCCATAAAAAGACAGAAATCTTACCTGATGTGATATCATGGTTGTACTTAGAGGGTATTACTCTAAGTGAGTTCAGCCAGGCAGAGAGAGAAAAATAACATATGAGTTCATATGTAGACTCTAATGGATAAAAGAAGCTACCAAAGAGAACAGAAACAGGCTTATAGACAGAGAGCAGACTGACAGCTGTCAGTGGGGTGGGGAGTAGGTAGCTGAGTGAGGGGATTAAGTGAAGTAGGGGTCTTTAATAAAAGATGCTCTCAGTCAAACGTATTTTGTTCAATGTTTTGTTATCGTCTCACAAGAGACTGGCTCACTGTAATATGATTTCAGAATACTATTCCTAACACTATGCATTAGATGATTAATACAAAAATGAGCCAATTTATAATTATCCATGCTTAATGGCAAATGAACCACAGGAAACTGTAAAATACATGTTTGTTATTGAACTATGCCCTTTAATATTTATTCTAAACTTCCTTTTACACACTTTTTTACTGTGCTCAACAAACTTAGCTGTTATCATCCCTTTATTTCTTTTTCAAATAAATTTTGTGGAGCTGCAAAGGGGCAATAATACCCATGAAATTAATATCAGAGAGGAGTCAAGGTTTTTTTTTTATTGTAGTTGTTTTCATTCCATTACTGCTTACCCCCATTATACTCTCTTCTATCTTCCCACCCCCCCAACCCCAGCAACAATTGCCACACCATTGTCCAGGTCCATGAGTCCTTTTCCTAACTCACTGGATCCCTCCACCCCCAGCTCCCCACAGGGCTGTCAGCCTGCTATCTATGAGTGCACTTTTCATTCTTAATAAAAGATAAGTGACGTTGGGTGACTATTATGATTCAATTTATATTTGAAATTAGAAAAGTATGAATGGACTAAGCATGAATGCTATTAGTGTTAAAATTCCAATGTCTGAAATTTACAGGAGATAATTCTTTAATCCTCACTAGGAAATCTAATCCTATATTACTTATATAGGAAGATCCCATTGCAAATATTCTTTAGGACCTATGATTTTTGTATTTCTTTTCTAGAATGTTATTAATGCATAGCATATTCCTTTTAACTAGTTTTAACTCATTGTATTGAATTATAGGCAACTTTTTATTTGAGCTTTCAAGAACTTCTACTCTTAGGTAGGTTATAAACATTAGAAATAACCACATAGTTTTACTGACTATCCCAAATAATCCTTTTAAAAAATTAGGGGAATTTTTCCATGTCATCTGTCCAAAAAATTGTTTTATGACTGTTTTCCTTGCAGAGGGTTAGATAAATGAGCACAAATATATGTTATTAGTCTTTCATTTTATCTTATAATCCAATTAGTATAAATGTGGGGCTATTTAGGTTTTCTGCTCAGATTTAAACGTATTTCTTCACATGCCTATCTTTAATAGTGTACATAAAATTCTTTCCTTGTGGCCCTAACCTGTAGCTCAGTTGGTTAAAGCTTTGTCCCAAACACCAAGGTTGCAGGTTCTCCCTGGTGTTCCCATCTAAAATATCTAGCACTGCATGTGGTATTCTCTCTATATTTCATAAAGCCAGTTGTGGAATACAATAGTATGAAGGTTATAGAAAAATATTTAGAATATTTTGGAAACTAAAACCATCTTATAGTAACTGAGCATACAATAACTACTTCTTGAGTTACTAGTAGGTATCTGTCACTCCTCATAATACTGAAGGCAGCCCTGGCTGGCGTAGCTCAGTGGATTGAGTATGGGCTGTGAACCAAAGGGTCACTGGTTCGACTCCCACTCAGGGCACATGCCTGGTCCCCAGTGGGGTCCATGTGAGAGGCAACCACACATTGATGTTTCTCTCCCTCTCTTTCTCCCTCCCTTTCCCTCTAAATAAGTGAATAAAAAGCTTTAAAAAAAAGTCTTAGAGAGATAAAAAAAATAAGACTGAAGGCATAGACATAAATGAGACAGTCTCTGTCTTCAAGGAATTTTCAGCCTAGTCAGCTTTGTTGTTGTTGTTAAATAAATGAATACACATGACTGATGCAAAAACCCCTAAGGGAGCAGAGGGGAGTAAACAGCACACATCATACAGAAGTATCAGAAGAGGTTCTCCGAGTGTCCCATGGATTCTGAACATTATATGTTCACCTAAATACTCTTTTTGGGAAAGATGTCCAGAGAGATGAGTCCAAGGTGACTCAGCATTCATCCCTTCATTTGCTTAGCCGCCAGAAGGTGATGCACATGGGGAGTGAATGCCAGAGCCTCCTTTTGTAAGTGAATGAGAAATCTCAGGACAAGCAATGACAGTTTCCCTGAAACTGAGATTGACAGTAGTGTGTAATCTGAGTGGCAATTTGTGACTTCATTTAACCGACCATTTGAGGATATCAAGACAATTGGATTTTACTTAAATTTTAAAAAGTGGTTGAAGGAAATGTAGATAGCAAAAGGAAATCACATGTATAATACATACAATATATAACATATAATATTAGATTATATAATATATATTAAGTATATATAGCTTTGGAGGAAAGAACCTGGCTTTCTAGTTTGTCTCTAATGACGTCAGATAAAGACACTTAAGTCACCAGAAAAATCCCCAGCCTATTACCCATCTGCATATCTCAGGTGTGGGGCTCACTTGAAAGCAACAAATAAATGATTCTTTTTTTTCAAGGAAAGGTTGTATTGTAAAATAATGATATTAATATTAATAATTGCTTCTTTATGTTGAGCATTTATGTACTCCCAAGCCCTCATTCAGAACAATTGACATTACTTTTCTCATTTAATTTTCATAATCCTGTGATGAAGCTATTATAATAAACAGAAAGCTGAGTCCCAGAGGATAATTAGTTCTTCTAAAGTCATCAACTAATAGAATAATGATTCTGGCCTCATATTCATGTTTTACTTAACTCTAAATATCTATAATGTATTTTCTAGCTACCTTGGACCTCAGCTGCAGTTGAAAGGCAAACCTCCCTGCTTTTTTTTTTTTTAACTGGTGGGGTATATTTCTGGACCATCTCAGACTTCAGTTATTAATTCCGCCATTAGTCTATATCATTCTGCTCTTCCACTTCATGTAAATAAACTTCTGCCCTATAAATGCCAGAGCTCATAATGTCACAGCCATTGGACATGGCACCTGATTGTTTTCTTGGGGGAGTCTTCTGTGGATTTGTAGTTATTCCTGGATCTCTACTTCACTCCTATGGACACTTCTGAATGTTCTGTGTCTCTTTCAAATCTCAGTGTCCCCCAGGTCTTCTGCTGCCTCCAGTGGCCCACGAAAAGATGTCCAGTTTTGTTTCTCTAATTACCTTGTCCCTACTTCACAAAGCAACTATGAGAATAAGTCAGATGATAGATTTGAAAATGCTTTTAAACACAAAACACCTTAATTTTCTTCTTAGTAAAACACAGGGGATTAGACTAGATACTCTCTGAAATTTTCAAGGCTTAGTGATTCTACTTGTGATTTATTAACTTGCTATTTAAGTGCAAGGTACTTTGACATCAGACTTCAAATATCTTAGTTTATTGCTGAGTCAGGCTCTAGTAGACATTGCATAAACTGAGGGGGGATTGAATACACTCAAAGGAATTTGAAAGACTCTTTATATTATCTTATTCTCAAACTGGTACTTAGTTATACTTTTTGTAAAGAGGTCTTCCCATTTTCTTCAAATCATGTGAAGCATGTACATTATTATAAGTTAGCATTTAAAAAGTCAAACCACTGCTTAAATTGTATATGATGGAGAAATTCTTGCTCAGTCTGACCTTGACCTTTTGCCTCATTTATTTTCAATTTGGCTTGTAATTGAATGCTGAATAAGGGCCTTTTCAGCTCATCTGATCCTATACTAAACATTTTCAATTCAAACACTGAATCTTAGGCATGAAATGACATCAACTATATCATAACTGAAGTGATTGAGGTTTGAAAAAAAAAGTTGAATTACTTTTTTCCCTAAAGTTTGATATTTTGGCTAGGGCTTCAATACTTGGAATATTTTAGCTTGGTTTATGTGCATTTAAAATTGTTTCATTTTCTCCTTTCACTCACAAAAATTAAAACTTATCTTCCTGGCATGTGTACTTGGCATTCAACTTTCCATGCAGAAATAAGATGGATTTATAGAATATTATAGTGGAATTACTTGCTCACTCTTTAAAATCAATAAAAGCATACAGCTGTAGCAGAATATGAGACTGCATAATCTGTGCCTTGTCATTCTTAACATGTTGCTATAGCCACTGTGCATACACACTTCTGTATTTCTTCATCACGTGATAGTAGTTTATTGAATAGCATTAATAATTAAAGACATAATTAATAATCATAGACATCATTAAGTTAGCATTATCAAAAACACAGATACTTCAGAATAAGGAGTACATTAACCATATCCATGTTCTCTAAAATATATGCTTTTCCCCCTTGAATGTCTTACATGTTACCATGCCCTATTTAGCATGAGTTATAGATAGAAAGATTTCCAGTAACATTTCTTTTTGGCTCCTCTACAGATTTGAAATATAAGAATTAACAGTCACTATTTCTGAACATTTATAATATCTCTTAGAAAAAAGATTTACATAACTTTAATTCTTCCAAATAGATATTATTGCCCTATATTCACATGGGGAAACCAAAATGGAGAAAAGACATGCATTTGACCAAGATCGAACACCAAGTGAAGGGCAGAATCATGCCTCAGATCTGGGTCAGCCCAAGTACAAAGCTCAACTCTTTTCATATCAACCTCTGTGGCCTTTCTGATTTTAACATGTTAATCGTTTTGGATATCAGCTAGTATAAACAATTTCTGGAGTCTAGATATCTGATTCACAATTGCTGTTCTTCTGCATTTCTTTGGACAGATAAATACAAATAAACTGTGAAAGTGGGAAATTTCAGTAAGAATGAACTTAACACAGTTAACTTTGTTCAGATTCTGTCTTTGAATTTGCTCCGCGAAGCTGGATAAGAGGTGGAATCTCTAAAACCTATAGCATATCTTCAGCTTGAGATCAATTGTATGACCTTGATGGAGCCATGTAACTTACCAGCAGGTCTGTTGCTCCAGGTGGAAAATGGTGATAACCATAGACAGCACCTGAACGCCATTCTGTCCAGTTGAATGCAATCACATCCTCAAATCAGGCTGCGTTTTGTGGAAGACCGTCGTGGCTTTTAATAAAATAAAAAGTAAAAATAACTTCTAAAAATATTTATTTCTAAGATATCCACTAAAAATACTTAATTGTTGCCCAGGATGTATTATCTTTTAATTAAAAATAAATGCCTACTGGTTTTCATTAGAGTCTTTTTCAACCAGTGGTGACTGTTCCCTAATATATGTATTACATCTTGTGCGGATTAACAAGGAGTCACTGGGAAAAATTAACCGTAGACTGGAAATGGAAATGGAAAACCCACCGGGGCGTACTCTGTGTGTGGTTGCACTCCAGCTGTACGCTCCCCTCACTCTGAACTTTACTGGTTTTCTCCTAAGCGAACTTTAACTACCTTTAAGTGGGGTGTTGTTCTGGCACTTCCAGTTTTACTCTTCCTGACAAACATTCATTCCAGTTACAACATGTCATATGTCCCTTGGTGTCCCATTCAATCAGACCTGCTATTTTCATGAATCTTCATAATTAGAATTTGTGGAACATTTTACATTTGATTTCAGATTTTCATTTTCAACAACCTTCTAAAATGAGTACTGTCAGCATTATACTATTTTGAGATGCAATTTTTTTATTGGAAACACAGAACCCAAATGATATGAATAAAAGCACATGACATGCTGATGAAGAGAAGTTGTGTGTTTTATGGTATTTCTCTAGGTTTATATTTTCCTCAGTTCTCATCATCTCAACGTGGCTGTCAACCTTGTAAATGACCTGCTATATATCTGGAAGGCTTACCCCAGCCTTACCGAGTGCCCTGGACATGGTTCTCTGAGTGCTAAACCTGGACAGGGCACATTTGCAGCACGGCCTGAATTCAACTGAAGCCGTGGCGACGTGCTGGCAGCACACCTTCTCCTGGGTGTCATTCTCCGGATTGAAAGACAGCACAGTAGAAATGACCTTCTAAATAGACTGGCTGTGAAGGGTTTACTTAGTGTGACAGAGGTAGTAAAATATTGCTTTGAAAAGTTGGAGCCATAAAATAACAGGAAAAGGCAAAGAGAGCAAAAATTACACAGAAAAGAGGCCAGTCTTTCAATAGAAAACTTCGTACCTTTAAGAATAGGAGCAGTTGCTACATCATTAGTGATGCACACGAGTCAAACAATACTCATGTTTTAGTTTCCTGCTCTTTCAAATGCACTTTCACTTTTTTCCTATAAGATTTGAACAATTTTGCATATGAAACTTTGTCTTTAGAGGCTGCTCCTCTTAGTTTCAAAATTTAGTGGAAGCGGTAGTAGGAAAAATGGGAAATCCTATTGAGAAGGCTTGGCCTGTTCTGAGTGTTAAATGGTAGTTCGCATTACTAAGTCTTAGGGTGCTGGTGACCACGCTCTCTCAGCCTCTCCCATGGATCCCATCCAGTCCTGACAACACTGCTAGATTAATCCATTTAAAACTTGCCTGCCATTCAATTGCTTTCTAAATAAGTGCCATAAAAGTCTTCTGACATACGAGTCCCACATTAATTTACACTATTCCCTTTCACTATCTTTTTAGTGTTTTAAATCTTATCTCTGAATTACAGTTTACATTTCATTTTATTTTGTATTAGTTTTATATGTTGAGCAGAGTGGTTAGATGACCTACATACTTTACAAAGGGACCCCCTGACATTTCCAGCACCCTACCTGGCACCCTATATGGTTATTACAATGGTAGTGACTGTATTTCCTATGCTGTACTTCACATCCCCGTGACTGTTCTGTAACTGCCGGTTTGTAGTACTTAATCCCCTCACCCTTTTCACTCAGCACCCTGAGCGCCTCCCCTCTGGCAACCAACAGTCTGTTCTCTGTGTCTATGACTATTCCCTTATTCTTACTGTGTTCTTGTTTATTTTATCAGTTTTACCCTTTTTCTTTCACTGCGCACTATATCTACAATGCTTTACTTTCATTGTCCTTTCTCCATTTCCGCATGTTCGAGTCTGTGTGAATGCTACTTCCCTCTAAATGCCTAGACTGATTACTTTCATCCCTTCAGTGAAAATCAACATTTCTCTGTTCAGCTAACATGGTACTTCAAACTTTCATGTGGCATTTTATCTTTACTTTATATTGTAAGTGACTTGCATTATAAATGTAATTTACAATCACAGGTTTTTGGCATTGTATACCATTATTTCCATTATCTTTAATCAACAAACTGACCCCCAAATAACTTATAACTACTTCTCAGGATTTTTGTGCTGATTGCGTTCAGCTAAGTAGTCCTTCCTTAAAGTCTCTCACGAGGTTGCAGTCACATGTTAAGTGAATCTGGCCCAGATAACTCATTGGCATCACTGCTGGCTGACACCAGCAGTCGGCTGGGAACTCAGCTGAGCCTTCCATCTTCAGAGCCGCCACTAGCTTTTCTTTTAGGATGGCCAATGTGTCCTGGTCTGTCCAGGGCATTCTCAGTATTTGCACTGAAAGGCCCACATGCCCATTTTTAAAAGTGAAAAATGTGGATCAGCAATAAGAAGAGCAAAATAATGTACTAGAGAAAATTTATGCTTCTTATTATGCCAAGATCAATGCCGAGCACTGTCAGGAGTCTGTTAATGATTTCACCTTGGGCAGCGTTTTAATGAAGCCACAGGTAGTGTTACAAAGGCGGTCAGTAATACCACTGTTGAGAAATCCATGCATTATCACATGCATCTACAATGATAGGAGTCAAAAAATTAAACTAAAAACAAAACAAAACAAAACAAAAAACCCTCTCATTTCTACTTTAGCATTTACATTTTCACTTTTGGTGCCATGAGAGTAAACATACACTCAAGTTAAGCAAGAACTTAAATTTTGGTGTCCTGGCAAAACATGTCATCTCTGTAGACAAATAGCCCTACTTTCTATAACTTGTCCTGTATTAAATCTTATTTTTTCCTTCAACATGGAATATGATAAATCCCAGGCTCAATTCTATAAATAACAATATACTTGTCAGTGATTTACAATTATATCATGTGCTAATCTGGGCTTAGTCAAGGATCCGTACCTATACATTGGCCTTGATAAGTTAACACAGAAATTTGTCACTGACTGTAGAGGTTTTGAATACTCATATAGATCCATAAAAGATTAGCTTCAGGAATGGAGAATGGTGTGCTTCTTAAATTCTAGCAAAGAGGCAGTTCAATCTTTGTCAATATTCAGGGTCAATTCTATTAGATCCCCCAAAGAGGGGCAGTCACAGTGTGTGGGCTGCCCTGATGGCTTTTATTACGTGTGCTGAAGCACAGCAGTTCAGCTCTGTTGAATACCCACGCAGAGCGCATTTCAGATCTGGGTGCCCTCTAATTGTATCAAAATGTCAGTTGCTCCAAGCCAGAGCTAGGCAACCCAGGCAGTGGAGAACTAATTGGTATTGGGACATGAAGCTTTTCTGGGTCACTGATTTACATGAGGCTTAGGTCAGTAGCAACTCAAATTTATTCTCTTCGATGGCGAGTACTTTATGGGAAATCAGCCCTGAATGCTGTCCCTTTCTGCTGGATGGTGTGTGTACCTCAAAACCAATGTACAGCTGTAAACTGTGCTGGTATTAGGGATTATTCATCTTTTAGATATATGACTTCAATATTTAAATATTGCATTTTACGAAATGAGTCCATGCTTCACAAAAGCCAGTTAAGAAAGCTAAGACTGTGGCTATACTTTAGACAGGTAAGGACAGTGTTGAATCATTCCGAAGACCTTTGCAGAGAGAATGCGAGACTGTAAAATATTATTACTATATTATTTTAATGAAGAGATGGTGAGTGAATTTGACAATGGAATCTAAAAGAGCTTATATTTATTGCCTCTGTTTTCAAGAAGCTCACAGTGTAGGGCAAGCCTTCACACCAGCGCCCTGTTCCTGAAATAGTTTTGGTTCCAGAGATAGGGAGTTAATGTAATAATTTTGATTATTAAAACTTTGAGAATTTGGGGAAAAAATGCTTACCTCAGTTTCTCTAAGAAAGAAACTTCATGTGTGTGCTGTATTATTACTCACACCACCTCTTCTACATGCCAAAGTAGCTTAGCTTTATCTCTGCTCTGGAGAATTCATAAACTATAAGCAGAATCTTATAAGAAACCTGAAATATCTTTATTTTTGTGCATTTTGGTTCTATATGCCACAACAACGACAAAAATATAACCCCTATTCATCATCAGCTTTGTATTTCTTGAGATATCAATTCAATAACCTCATATCTATCCTACACTTTACTTTTCCTGTATATACCAAACAATAGATTACTTCTTTAACAATTTCCTATGTGTCTACAAATAACCCTATATAAGGCAGAATAAGTTCTAAAGTCAGATTTCAAATTTAGTGGGTATCTTGAGAGGAAGAGATTAAGCCACCTGGGAGATCAGATAAGATTCATGGGAAGTGCTGTTTGTGAGCTGGCCTAGGAGAGACTGGTAGGGATTTTATACCAGTAGTAGGATCTAAAGATGATCTATCCGATTTAGGGAACAGTAGCACTGTAGTCAGTGATGACAGGATATGGTATTTATTTTCAGGAACAAGTTGTTTATTAACAAGTTAATTGAGTATTGTCCAAAGTATCCTGATGTCTCATTATAGAGCAACTAAAGTAACATCAAAAAATTTACTCAGGAACCCATAGACAGTGGCTATTAGCTAGACTCCAACTGTCTGTGTTGATCAAAGATGAATTGTTTGGGAATGATCTCTGTTCCTCAAAGACTAAAATCCTCAGCTCAGGAATCCTTGAAAACTAGGTGATTTCCAGGGATTAAAATGAGAAACTCAAACTGCAGGGAAAATAACATCAAGAATGATCTTCTATTGTTATAATTTGCAAACAACGTGTAAGATATCCCTGATCAAAAAAAAAAATAGAACTCCAACAATTTTTAATCTCTATATTTTAGTTAAAATATCAAAACCTGAGGAGGATCCACCCACAGCTGGTCTGTGGCATTCTGCGTGTTATGACGGAGGGAAAGATCACTGTTTCCATCCTGTTTTAGCGGTGCAGTGGCAATTGCAATACAGTACTGCCATTGCAAGTGCTATTAGAAAGAGGGATTGGTTCAGTCAAAAATAACAAAAATGCATTTCCAAGGAGTTATTATGGAGACATAAAATAAAATGTGAATATTAAATATGCATAGTGTATATTTGTGCATACATATAAAGATTTTTTAAATTTTAAACTTTTTTGTTTTATTGAGATATAATATTGTATACATTTTAAAGGTGTATAACATAATGCACCTGAAATTCATATAATATTGTAGGTTAACAGTAATTTAATAAGGAATAAAATATACAGCATAATGATTTGATATATGTATATACTGAAAAATCATCACCACAAGATACGTTAACATCTGTCACCTCACAGTGACAATCTTTTCCTTGTGATGAGAACTTTTAAGATTTACTTTCTTTAAGGATATTTTATTGATTATGCTATTACAGTTGTACCATTTTTTTTCTCCCCTTTCTCCCCCTCTGTCCTGCACCCTCCCTCCCTTCAGCATTCCCCTGCTTAGTTCATGTCCATGGGTTACGCATATACATTCTTTGACTTCTACATTTCATATACTATTCTTAACCTCCCCCTGTCTATTTTGTACCTGCCAATTATGCTTCTTATTCCTTGTACCTTTTTCCCCATTCTCCCCCCTCCTTCCTGCTGATAACCCTCCATGTGATCTCCATTTCTGTGACTCTGTTCTTGTTCTAGTTGTTTGCTTAGTTTTTTTGTTTTGGTTTTTGTTTCTGTTTTTTAGGTTCAGTTGTTGATCGCTGTGAGTTTGTTGTCATTTTACTGTTCATAGTTTTGATCTTCTTTTTCTTAGATAAGTCACTTTAACATTTCATATAATAAGAGCTTGGTGATGATGAACTCCTTTAACTTTACCTTATCTGGGAAGCATTTTATCTGCCCTTCCATTCTAAATGAAAGCTTTGCTGGATAGAGTAATCTTGGATGTAGGCTCTTGCCTTTCACGACTTTGAATACTTCTTTCTAGCCCCTTCTTGCCTGCAAAGTTTCTTTTCAGAAATCCACAGATAGTCTTATGGGAACTCTTTTGTAGGTAACTTGTCTCTTTTTCTCTTGCTGCTTTTCAGATTCTCTCCTTTTCTTTAATCTTGGGAAATTAACTTCTGATGTCTTTTTGTGTTCCTCCTTGGGTCCAACTTCTTTGAGACTCTCTGAGCTCCCTGGACTTGCATGTCTATTTTTTTCACTGGATTTTTAAATTTTCAGAATGTTCTTCAAATGTAATATACATACTTTCATATATACATATAACTACTATCATATTATGCTTGGATTGTTACTCAGTTCATAAGGAAATCTCTTGCATAATAATAACCATGTTTGCTACAGTAAAGTTTCCTAAAAAGTGGCTTCATATGAGAGGAAACATACTTTATTTTTGTTAATGTCAATTCTTATACTCAGCAGACAGCCTATGTACTCAGATTTCTGACCATATGTTAAATGCTTCCCATAGTATATTGAGGGCTGTATAGTTTTAAAGATCTCTGAACTGAGGTAGATTTAAGTGTGCAAATGTAATCAGATTAAAAGGGAAATGGACATGGTCAGCTTCCAAAAGAAGATAATTAGTTATTTTGTGACAAAGTTAGCACAGCACTAGACTCTAGATTAAAGTATTAGAAGTGCCCTTGAATTTCATGGCTGGAAGTTCAATGATATACAAGGCAATAAAACTGCACTTTTCTTGCAATACCCTTTTAGTTAAATTCCTGTCACCGTCTGCCCTCCCCATCTTGTATAGTATTACATTAGAAATCAGTTTAAACTATAAGGAAATATATTTGCTCAGGTAACAGATATTTACAAGCATCTGCTTTGTGCCGTATAGATATAGGATTGTTAGGTAAGACCCTGAGAATGCCAAAGAGAGATACATTTCTTCCTCCCAGAAGTAGTCTTACGGCAGACAAGTAAACAAATAACTGCCATTAGTAACAGATAAGCCATAGGAACAATTCCTACACGGTTTTTGCTCAGTAAGCAAATAAATAAACTGTATCCTTATTTTGCCTAAAACTTTTATCGGCCTTCATATAGAAGTTTCCTGAAACTAGGATGGAAAAGGTGAGCATTATAATAGATGACTTCTCAGAGCTTTATGATTTAAAATTTTAAGCCATTTTTGGCTTCCGATGAAAAATGTAAGTACATTGGCAGGTTGGATGGAAGTGAGGATGGGGAGAAACTAACATGCAAATGTCTATGTCTCACTGTGTTCTGAGAAAACAAAAAACATTTATTTTTTTATTGTTCCGGAGAATAAGCTGATTATTTCCAGAGAAAAGGGATATTATAAAGAAATAGGGCTCCAAGGCAGACTCTGCTGACATTTTTGAAGACAGAGCCTTGCAATCGTCAGAAATCAGTGTGGTTTTGTGTCTGTCAAAAGTAAGCCCTTCGGTACAGGGGAAGTCTGCAGCTGTTGATAGCACAGTGGGACATCTTTGCCTCCAGAGAAGCAATTTCAAAGATGGGCTTTCTGCCAGTGTTGTAAGCCTGCTGACACCAGAAAGTCAGGGCAAATGAGGGGTTGGTGTAGCAATTACAGGGACATCTTTGGTTCTGTTCAAATGGCCAAATAGTTGTTTTTCTTTCTCCAAGGCATTCAGTACCCTGTGGGATCTCTTTGTAAATCAGTAATCTAGATAGATAACAGACGGCAACGTTTCTCTGGGGTACTAATTGGATTGTCCACATGGGATTAGGTGTCAAATGCTGAGCTTTCCTTTTAGCTAGAAAATGTTTTCCCATCACCAAAGCAATGAGCATATAAGGATAGTCACCCTTTAGGTCTTGAGAAACTTAAATTAAAAATAATACTAACGCATAGATTCTGAAGGAAAATGGCTGTTCCAGAGTAGAACCAGGAACGTGACCCACCGTGCTATAGCATAGGCCTTCAGGTGTGGGGGTGCATCAGCACTCTAGTCCTAAGTTTATGAGAGAATCCCCACCACATCATCACCTTCCAGAAGTCATCTGACCTCTCTTGATAGCTTCTTCCCAACTTATATAGAATCCTTTCACCTTTGGCCATTTTTACTGTCAGAGTACCCTTTCTTACCCTGCTTGTAATTGTCATCTCTTGTCACCTCTGCAGTTCCATGCACTGTCTAGTCATTGTTCTGAGCAAGCAGGAGCAATTAGCCTTTATCTGTCCAAGCTAAACAACTATTATTTTTCTTACCTTGTTCTAATCTGTTTTCTTTTTGTTTGTTGTCTTTTCTACCCCCTCAGTCACTATATTCTACAGTTTTTCTGTGTTCCTCTTAAAATGTGAATCATCTTAGCATCATTATAGCTGAGATATACTGGGGTATTTGTCAATAATGTTCTCAGTATTTTGATGACAGTATTAAATTTGAGAAGCACACAAGGAAATAAAGACTTCTTTTTTTTTGCATTATTTGTGCAAAGTTATAATTTTCCATAAGTCAAAATCCTTTGCCACTCACGTTCAGACTTGAGTATGAAATACATTGTCATGGTGGACAGGACCCAACTTTCAACCCTCTCCTTGTTTTTCAAGTAAACTCGTGTTATAAAGGCAAGAGCTGCATGGTATATCCCCCCAACCCAAAAAATATCTTGAAGTCCTAATCCTTTGTATTTGTTAATTTACTTATTTGAAAATAAGGTCTTAATGTGAGTTAAGATGAGGTTACACTGAAGTAAGGTGGGACCTTAATTAGATGACTGGCATTTTTATAAGAAGAGGATAAGAAACAGCTTTAAAGACACACAGTGGATGGGAGTTCCTCATCTGAGACACACAGTGGGAGGGTTGGCATATGACGACACATGCAAAGATTAGAGTTTTGCACCTGCAAGCCAGGAAGCACCAAGGATAGCTGGCAACCTCCTAAATTATCTGACATGGCCAAATGGACTTCACTAATGTAATTAGCTTAATTAATCAGTTGATGTAAAAATACGGAGATTATCCTGGATCATCTGGTAGGGCCCAATGTCATCACGTGAGCCTTTGAAAATGGAGCACTCTCTCCCCAGCTGAATGCAAAAAGGGAAATCAGAGTTATTTGAAACATGAGAGATTACTGACTTGAAGATGGAGAGGTGCCTGGATCAATGAGATGGAGTCCTACACACTCCAGAAATTAAATTCTGCCTACTGGAATGAGCTTTGAAACAATCTTCATCAGCTACTCCAGAAGGAGACAAAACCCTACTAATACCTTTGTTTATGCCTTGTGAGACCCTGGCCAGAAATTCCAGCTATGTGGTACTAAATTTCTGATCAATGGAATTGTGATAATAAATGAGTGGTGTTTTAAGCCACTAAATTGGTGGTAATTTGCTAGGTGGAAGTGGGGAACAAATGCATACAGCTATGTCAAATTAGGATAAAGATAACAATACTGACTGCATGTGTTAAAGATAAACTGAGGCATATTAAACAATTTAAGATTTTCATTTGAAGAAAAATTGCTTCAAATCAGGCAGTGCCAAACTAGGAGTGGGTTAGGAGCACTCCACAGGCAGGAGCCGGGGGAAGACTTACATAAAGAAGTGTGAAAACAAAGAAAGGAAATTATTTGATTAACTCTAGCTTCAAGCCTGGATGGCTCTTTGAGATTGGTCACTCAGGGTGTTTTGATGTAATAGGCTTAGATTTCTGTTTGCTTACATAGCCCTTCACAGTATGAGAATCACATCAGTCTAATTTTCTCCTTGTTTAATTAACTCCTGCACTGGTTTCTCTTTGTTAGCTTCCTTAATAGGTCACATCAATTTTGTTTTGATTTAAACAAACACATTTCTAAGAAAGTTGAATATGAGAAGCCATATATTACTTTATCAGGTAGCCAATTCAAATTGTTTTCAATTTTCTCCAACCAAAAATTTTTATGATACCATGAAAAAGGATAATTTATGTTTCAGTGCATAATATGCGCAAGAACTAAATGAGCTTCATTATTGACAGCAACTACAGTGATAAAGACGCAACAACTTGAAATCTTTGCAAATTCTTGTGCTTGGCAAGATGTGCCAGTCCTTGACCACGAGAGCATTCCAGGATTGTTCAGATGTAGACACTCGCCAATGAACACAAAAGAACATATCTCTCTATATAGATATATATATTTAAAAAAGGAGTTGCAGGCACTACAGACACATAGGATTTTTTATAAAATTAAAAATAGACCTCAATCCAGTTGCCAATAATGTGTGTGTGTGTGTGTGTATATATATCTTATATACTATATATACAATATATTGATTATATATACTATATATACATTGTACATAGTATATATAGTATACAGATAGTCTGTGTGTATATATATGTATACAGACATTATTGACAATACAGCTATACATTGACTATACTGTGAATAGTGTGTATATTGCCAATAGTGTGTGTGTGTGTGTGTGTGTAGAGAGAGAGAGAGGGAGAGAGAGATGAAAAATTGTGCTGAGTTTTTATCTCTCTCAAAGGCCAGGATTAAACAATATGAGAAAGAGCTGGAGAGGATGAAGTATATAATTCCATGTGATCAGATGACCTTTGAGGATTTGAGTGAAATCTTCCCAGAAACCAAATTAAACAAAAAGAAGTGTCTCTACTGAGCTCACAAGCCAATTGAGAATTTATAAACTTCAATCTGGGAGAAAGCTCTGGCTTCTATATTATAAGCTATGGACATTAAAATAATTATATGATAAAAAGTAAACCAAAATCCAAATGTGTTCAAATGCTATGTGGGATCATTTTCTTATTAGATGATTCATATTTAAAATTCAGAAAGGATATTTTGCTCTTCTTACTTCATTTTAGGTTTTTTGCTTTGAAATTTTAGGGTTACAATTACTTATAGCCCTTAATTTCCCCCTAACCTAAAATAAATTTAAAAACACAAGCAATAAATGAAAATACCATCTTTATTACTGAAAACGCTAAACTGGAAAGGTGCTTTGGACGTGTAGCCATACCTGAACTGTCTCGTACTTCCTCGAATGCCACACTTGCCCCCTAATATGATAAACTGCTCTTGCAGATAAGCCATTCTTCATGCTTGCTGAAAGAAGTAAAGTAAGACTGGGAGAATGTAGACATTTCTTCTTATTATTTCACATAGGATGAAGATTACTACATTATAGTAGAATAACTATCAAGGGTAGAACAATGTAAAGGTGTTCATTTTAAACTTCATGGCAAAAATAACATACCTAGGTGTAATAATGATTACATATTACTCTGATTTCCAAATTTCTAAAATATATTTTACTTATCATCTATTTTGTGCCTCTTCAGTGTGGTTACAGCACATTCACTTCCAAATATTCTACAATAGGCTGTATATTTGGCTCCAGTGATGTGAGTAGTAAGCTCCTTTAGGATAGTGCAAGCATTTGTGCTTCCCAAAATACAATCCCAGAACAGAGAAGGGAGGCTGGCAAGCTTTCAGGAGGTGTGGACTTCCTGTCCTGCTTTTACATCCAGCCCCCCAATGTGCTATCCAAAGTTATTTCTGAGTGACCCAAAAAGTCTCAGTTTAACTCTCATTTTTAAAAGGGAAGACGATTTTCTGGGAGAAGATTTAGTTCATTAACCTACGTTTCAGAGTAATCTTTATCTCAGCCTTACAGATGTTAATGTTCTTTTGGACTATTTGAGGATCATCCAAGTGAGAGCCAGAAATATGTCACAGAAACTATAGCATTGTGAATTCAGAGAAAATGTATGCATCTAGAAATATAGGACACGCTTCTTCTCATAACCACACTGCTCCTCCAAAGGAGTATTTTGGAAAATGTGTAGTAAGAGAAAGGGAAGATTTAAATATGTATATATGTATAAATACATAATTTATAAGCATATAACCCTGTATGTAAATATGAATATTCTTCTGTACCTACATTATTCTAATAAGTGAAGATGTAATCTGATTTACAAAATACTCTAAGTAGATATGGGCATTTATTGCCTCTATTAACCAAGTAATGAACTTATACTCCTCTTTTATATTTTCTTCTTTTTTCTTTTTTTTAATTGTTGTTCAATTACAGTTGTCTGCATTTTCTCCCCATCCCTCCACCCCACCCCAGCGAAACCCACCTCCTTCCCCCACCTCCACCCTCCCCCTTGGTTTTGTCCATGTGTCCTTTGTAGTAGTTCCTGAAAACCCCTTTCCTCACTATCCCCTCCCCACTCCCCTCTGGCTATTGTTAGATTGTCCTTAACTTCAATGTCTCTGGTTATATTTTGTTTGCTTTTTTCTTCTGTTGATTATGTTCCAGTTAAAGGTGAGATCATATGGTACCTGTCCCTCACTGCCTGGCTTATTTCACTTAGCATATTGCTCTCCAGTTCCATCCATGCTGTCTCAAAGGGTAGAAGCTCCTTCTTTCTGCTGCATAGAATTCCATTGTGTAAATGTACCATAGTTTTTGGATCCACTCATTTGCTGATGGGCACTTAGGTTGCTTCCAGTATTTGGCTATTGTAAATTGTGCTGCTATGAACATTGGGGTGCACAGGTTCTTTTGGATTGGTGTTTCAGGGTTCTTAGGGTATAATCCCAGCAGAAGAATTGCTGGGTCAAAGGGCAGTTCCATTTTTAGTTTTCTGAGGAAATTCCATACTGTTTTCCACAGTGGCTGCACCAGTCTGCATTCCCACCAACAATGTACTAGGGTCCCCTTTTCTCCACATCCTCTCCAACATTTGTTTGTTGATAACAAATCCTCTTTTATATTTTCTATACAGAAAATATACAGAAATACAGGGTTTGTAATCAGTCAAAGGATCTGTTTTCATGTTCTGCGTTTACCATTGAAGTTTGCGATATTAGGAGCATTAGTATATCATGTAACCTCTCTCTAAGCCTGAGTTTCACCATTAGTGAGGTGAGATGTAAAGGATGTTATCTATAACATGTTTAATTGTGGGGATGAATTTTGAGATCTTTCTGTGTAAATTACAATGCAATAAAAATGTTTAGCTTTCTTCCAGCTCAGTGTTAAAAACAGTGAGGAGTGTCATTCTACCTTCGGACCTTTGCCAACATGCTGTAGAGCCCACGGCACGTAGCACTTTCACCCTATCTTACCAGCGTTGCCCTTACTTTTACTACTGAAATGTGAAGTCCTTGAAGGCATAATTTAGTTTATTCATTTATTAGCCTGGATTGAAGATTGCATATATATCTTGTGCATAGCTCTCACGTGACTATCGATAGATAAATTAATTCAGTCAACAGATAATTTTTGAATACAGGACATTACCCAGGTTGTGATATATGCTAAAAATACAATATAAAGCAATATGGAAGTGGTGCCTATTATTCCTGAGCTTAGAGTTTCAAATTATAAAGAAAACAAACTAAAAATAACATTAAATTCCACTTAGCTTTCCCTTCCAGTACACATTTTTGTCTCTTACAGAAATATGGAAATAAGAATTACATAATATTCTACCAAGACAATGCAGACACTAGAAATAAAGCTGTGGCAAAGATTTTAATATAGAGGAGATGACATAGTTCCTTTGAAAGTGACAACTGAGGTTTAATTTTAGCTCAGACATTTACCATTTTTAAAAAATTTTGGCCACGTATTTAACTCACAGTCATTTAGCTTTCCTAAAGTAATGAAGTTAATGTAGACAAATGACAACTTTGCATTAATCTCAGATTATCAGTCTTGAACATGTTCACTTACTTTTTTTTTCTCCTTCAGAAGACCATGCACTACACTTTAGATATTTCTCCAGTTACCCAGTATGATTCGATGGAGGCAGTCCCTGGTTGGATGGTGATGCGCTCACGAAGGGGGTTATTTTATTAAAGAGCTTTTTAAATGCAAATGCATCTGTTGGGCTTTGTCTTTGTTGAGGGTGTTAACTGAAAGTGCATTCTGATTAAGGTGAAGATATCCGCTAAAAGAAGGCTAGAAAAATATATTATTATCATCCCAGAGACAAGCCTAAAAAGGTAACATTGATACAAAGCAGAATGAGCCCTTGCTTCTCTAAGGAAGTCTCACAATGTTGATTGACAACAGACTGTGAAATGATGTGTCATGTAGAGTGGCATCAACATGAAAGGACCATAGTGGCTCTTAAAGGTTTATGATTTGGATGTTAATCTGAACCATCTCAGAGCAAGAAACCCCTTTCTATAATGTCTAACTTATCTCTACAGAGTAAATAAAAACAAAGTTTCATAATTATTTCTGAAAATGTTAACTTTAGTAGAGTAAATGTAAACTTTTGTGGGTTTAGTGTTCGACATATTGTAGGGCCTTAAACCTGAAAGCAAAATTAATGTTTTAGCTTTTAAAAAATGTTTTTCATTGGTGTGTATAAATCAATGAATTTATAAATTGATATCCTCTTATATTTTGAAATATCTTTTAAGAATTAGAGTGTGGAGTAGATATAATTATTATATCAAAAGGATATTGGATAGTTTTCTCATAGTTTTAATAAACATATATTCGCCTAATTCCTCAGGATATATCTATATATTCATCTATCAATTATTATATCTATCATCTCTATTTCAATGACTGAAGTCATCAACTTTTCAGGGTACAATATAACAATGTGGAAGGTTGACAGCCTCTGTCTCCTCTGCCCTCACTTCCTGAATTCACAGTATTAATTGCCAATTTAGCATAATGGGAGTGTAGTTTCACTACATGAAAATAGAATATCTCCAGAGTGTACAGAATTATGCAGTATAGAGATTGAGTGGTTCTCTATACACTCATAACATCAGTGATGCTTAAAGAAATAACTTAGCAAACTATTTGGGGTTCAATCTGTTATTTCTCCTAGTAAAATAGGAAAGCAACAAAAACAATATATCACTGCATTTAGTAAAATTTTGTGAATATATTAAGAAATACATGAGAAGAATAAAAAGAAGACATTAATAGTATTACAATTTATGACAGAAATAGAGGGTTTTTTTTAAGGTTTTATTTATTTATTTTTAGAGGGAGGGAAAAGGAGGGAGAGAGAGAGGGAGAGAAGCATCAATGAGTATATTTTTGTCAAACTTAATCAACAAATACAATACTAGAAGTAATAAAAACTATAGACTTAACACAAAGAAGCCTTTCAGTATGATACAGTTATCTTAAGTAACTAGGTATAGAATAACAAGCTTTTTAAAGGAGGTGGTAAAACATTTTTCCAAATTACATTTTCCAACCAAACACCTTGATTTAAGATGTATTGTAGTATTTGCTGCTATAGTGAGAAGACTTTCATAGGAAACTGAGTAGAATATTTGCGAAATACAAGATAGAGATGACTTCTGGAATGGTCCTGTGAGAAGCCCTAGATACCCACCACATAATTAAGCAAACATAACTGATGGAAATGATGAAAATGTTTGCTAATGTTTGAAAATTTCTGGAAACTGTTTTAAGAGCACACAGAAAATAAATAAGCTTTAATTTAGAAATATCTACTGAATCTCTTTGAGAACAGTGAAAGCTTATGACAATTGAGCTACAGTCTGTTCTGTCTCACTCGCCCCCAGCTCAGTGTGATGGAAGAACCACTTGGGTGGCCGCAGACAAGAACACTGCTCTCTCTGCCCAGATCACAGTCCGGGGCTCTGATCTACCCCAGAGGAGAAGACTGCTTGATCGACATCGCAGAGGTTCTAACGCAGGCAACAGAACGATGAGACGCCTAGGGCTCTCTTCTCCTCCCCAACTCCAACTTGGAGGATCAAAGATTTACACTAGGCGTGGCAGGCTTAACTGAATGGGCACCAATCACCCTTGCCTCACCTACCTCATAGGGCAAAAGTTCCATGTGAAGAAGCCAGCTTCAAAAAAGCCTACTGCCCCGGCTGTCCCAGCCCAGGGCCTGTTTGTGAAGAGGGAGTCGCGGTGAGAGAAGCGGTCCCCTGATCGCAGCTCTGTAGCAGTGGTGCCGATTTTGCCAAATCTGCAGACTCTAAGAACAGAGAACTCTGAAGCGCTTCACAGGTGATCTGCTCTTATTTGGAACAGTGTAGGGAGGAAAGTCAAGGCTAAGTATGCTCTGGAAAACAATTCAGATTCTAACAATTAAGAGGGGGATGGTAGAGCCATGAGGGCAACAAGCGAAACTGTCACCTTGCCAAAGAACACTGGGGAAATAGCGAGGGGAAAAAAAAAAATCCCTCCTGAGATCACAACAGTTTTAAGACTGACATCAAGGATTGTCCTTCCAAAGGCGCTCACATTTAATTGGAGAGAGCAATGTGTGCCCCAGGAAATAATTGAAACAATAGAGCAGCCATCTGGCAATTAACCACGGCTTACAACTGGGTGTAACAATGGAGGCAGCTGGTTCAACAGAGAGATTAACAAAAGAGACAATGAAAGAGGTATGTTCCCAATTTTATAGAAAAAGGAATAGAAGCTCAAAAGCGGCAAATGAACCTTCACCCACACTTACCCAGTAAGGAAAAGGAGTAAGATGTTGGCCCCTTCCCCACTGCTTTTCCTTTCTAAAATTCTTGGTTCTCTCATCTGTTCTCTGGCTTATTAGAACATCTTTACCCTCTACATGAGTATAAGGAAGGGCAAGAGTTCAGCAACATAGCTATCTATAAATGCTCAAACGACTAAGATCTTAAAGGATTATTTGTTTACTCACTGATACGACATAGTAACATCTTAGTACCCAGATGGGCATTGTACATATTTCTAAGAAATAAAGATGAACTATTTTTATTAAAATATATCTCCTATAGGTTGGATTCATGTAAATACCTGCTGAGGTGTTAGGAAAAGCTTTCACTTGATACATTTTGGTTTTCTGCAGACTGTTTTTTGGTCTCTTGGATATTGATGCTTTTGGAATACTGAAGGAAATTGGTAGCTATTAAAACTAAAAATCTAACGTTTGAACAAGTATTAAACTGGTCATTCAGAGAGGTATCTGTAAATACACAATAATTGGCAATGTCCAAAACCACTAGAAAGTATAAGTTTTAGTAGAAAACCAGACACGGTTTTTGAGTCTGCTCTGTGGCAGGGTGAGAGTGTGTTTGTGGGTGGTGATGTGGACCTGATGTCCCTTGTTACCCCTGTATCTAGCCAGCCTTAGGAACACGTCTTGAGTGTGTTTGCCACTTGCCTTCTACATCAAACAAATGGCTCTAATGTGTTCCCTACTCAGAGGCATTCTTTCCAAAGTACTGTCTTTGACCCAGTCAAGAAGCAAAAAGAGAAAGCACTAAAGATTATATCAGAGAGAAACTAAAAGACTGTGGTATTTGTAGGGTTCCGTTTACCTTTTCAGAGGTTTCAGGGGCCTACACAATTGATTTTTAGAAAATGTAATATATGGGATTATGAAATCAAGTGGAACTAAAATTCCACCTCCATCTCAAGCCAGCTGTAGATGCTTGGGTAATTCACTTAACCTTCATTCACAGTTTCCACAAAATGTAAATAACGGCACTTTTCTCCCACTAACATTGTGAGCGTTGAATAAAATGATTCATTTGATGCCTAACAGAAAGCCTTCAATCCAGTAGGTATTTTGTTGATCCTGCTTTCCTTCCCTTTTGACACCCTTGATGCCCTTGATTAAAGTCATATTTTATGCACACATTGATGTATTCCTGAAATTGAGCCCCACTAAAATGACATTTGCCCTCTGCATGGAACACTGCTGCTGCTCGAAGCAAATTCCCTCCCTGGACTTTTCAATCACAAGGTCGGAATCCCGCCTCCTGTATGAAGTGTAACAGTAATTGTCCCACGACCTCAGGGAAGATTTATCAATCTAGCAATTATCTTCACTGATGTAGTCAGGGCCTTGGGAGTAAACACTGTACTTCAGAGAGATTGCTAGCTTCATCATACGTGATAAATCCCACTCTGTTTAGATGACAGCTTGCTTTAGATGTCATTGGAGATATATAACATACATACATTGCATAAAAAAATGTTCAGAAGGTCATAGATCAACAGGAGCGTAAACTCATAATTCTCTTATTTAATTAGAGTGGCTGCTATGTGGTGAGTAAAAAAAAATTACTTTAATACTTTACAAAAATTTGATTAAAAAATGAAATAATTTAATGTCATAAAACTGTGTTTTCTTTTAATTAGGTTTTCTTTTAATTAGGTTGCCCAATGCCAATGGGTCTTTTTGTTTGTTTTTTAAATCAGGTGATGAAAAGGTACAACATTCTATTTTTAAATTAATTTTGTTTCTGTTCTAAAAATTGAAAGCAATAATTTCCTTCTTAGTATAAAGACTGCCATGAGCTCGGATGGTACAGGAGGGAAAAGTGCTGGATGCAGAGCCAGGAAGTCTAGGTCTCAACCCTTCCCTTGGTGTTGTTTAGCCACGTGATCCTACAGTTAGTGGCAAGGATGGAATTACATTCCCATCCTTGGCCTATTTTCCTGCGTGTAAAATGTTCCCGTTACCTTGCTGAAACCATTTGTAAGATTATCATCCTAAGATCAAATAAAGTCTTCTGTGTATGCAAAAGGGAAATTAAGTTAAAGATTCCTGGCTTACAGTCACAGTTTTGACTCTTAAGTAGTTGAATAAACTTAGAAAATTACTTCACTGCTCTGAAACTCATTTACTTCCCATAAAAAGAGAGATTGGACTAAACCTCCAAGAAGCGCTCTGGGTCTGACTCCTTTTCACTGTAATACTTGACATGGATTTAAGGTAAATATATAATCACTATATTCTGTGTGTGTGTGTGTGTGTATGTATATATACATATATACATATATATGAAGAAAATAAATTGTATATAAAGATATTTAAATCATTTAATTATGAGAGATGTGTTTTGGAATTCGTGGAAAGCATATATTCATTGTGATGAAGACTAATTTACATTGCATTGTACTTCAGTAATATCTAGATTAACATCAGCATAAAAAATAAAGCCTGCTTTTCAACATAATCTCAGCTATTTATTATTTGTGTAAAACATGTCATCACTTAAGCTCTTTTAATGCCTTTTTCTCTGTAAAACGAGCCTATACAAATATCTTGGAATTGTTGGGAGGCTTCCAAGGAAATGTCTATGCAACGACCATCTGAACAAAAGGATTTGGCTTCCTAAGCTGATTTTATGCACGGCTGGTATGAATAGATGTCTTCCAAACCGTCACCCCATCTCTCTCACTTTCCCATGGCACATCACCTACTCCCGGAGGCAAGTCTAAAGATATGGGGGGAACCCCAAAATAATGGAATTTATTTATAAAAATTGTGTATTTATTCTCACATATTTAAATTTTAGTCACCTTCACAGTACTTTCCATTTGATGCAATACACCTATCGAGACTTTTCTCCACTGCTCAAAACAGTTTTGGAACTCAACACTTTTGAGGATTTTTAGTGCTTCTAATTTTTTTTGTTTCACCTCTTCCACATTGGGAAAATGTTTCCCTTTGAGGACTTTGTTTTCATCCAGGGCACACAAAAAAAATTGCTGGGGTCCAGATCTTGTGAATAAGGAGGGTGGGGCATGCATTTTTTGGACAAAAACTGCTGAACACTCAGCGTGGTGTGGGCAGTTGCGCTTGTCAATCACCCATCATGAAATGGGCAAGCAATAGACAAACAACTGGGCAAAGAGTGTTCAAAACAAATTCACTGTCGTGGTAAAGGGTAAAATCAACAAAACAAACAAGCAAGAAAAATATAACCAGAGACATTGAAATTAAGAACAAACTGACAGTAACAGAGGGGAGTAGGAGAAGATAATGTGGGGAAGAGGGTTTTCGGGAACATCTATAAAGGACACATGGACAAAACCAAAGGGGGGTAGGATCAAGGGTGGGAAGTGGGGATGGCTGGGATGGAGGGGAGTGGTGGGGGGAAAATGAGACAACTGTACTTGAACGATAATAAAAAAAGTTTAAAAAGTTCACTCAAGCGGAACACAGCCTCTCAAAAACACTCCACCTTGCACACTGATAGAGATGGGTTCCTAGAACAACACTCACTGAGTGGGCGGTGCCTGTACTACAAGGGCCAGCCTTCCCAAAGATGATTCCACTTTGGGGGGTCCTCCTCCTATATGAGAACAATGAGCACAGGAAGTTCAGTCTGGGTCTGGCAGAAACTGCCTAAAGTGAGCCAGCGTAAATGTAACCCATACCCTAGGCAGTTAACTGCACAGGGATCAACACTGCTCTCAAATAAAAAAAGATTGTGAGGGCTGGACACAGGGACAAAAGATAAAAGGGGTGGAGGGCATCAAAGACTAAAAAGATGAAGGATTTAGGAATAAGTATAAAAGCAAACAATAAAAGACAATTTACCCCAACATGACCAAAAAAAGGCAGCTTTGTTTATTACTTGTCAGCCATACTACCATCTTAGAACCTCAGTGAATCATTCCCAAAAATCTGATAGATAACCGGTGTTATGGTACTTTAATAATTACTTCCTAGAAATCCGGATAAGAGGAAATGTTAATAGTGCGACGAGGATTAAATAATTCCTTTACGGAACTGGAACTGCGGGGAGACGTTCAGACTCCAGCGAGTGGCAGCCAGCTGATTTTCTGCACTCATGTCTGGCTCTGTGCAGTGGGCATCTCTGGTGAGCCCCAGGTGTGTGTTCGGGGGAGTCTTGCCTCCTTTCTGTGTAGACAGCATCCACAAAGTCGCCTGTGTACACACAGAAGACAGACAGAACCACTGATTCATTAAAGGCGATGAGACTGGCTGTCGCCTAACCACCATAGTGTCTGCGTTCTTAAGAGGGACACAATCTTTTTGAGCACTGAGAATTCAGCTTGGCCAGTTTGAGTGATGAGGTGTTTCACTGCATATGGGCCAGCAGTCCGTGCAGAAAAACACTCTGCAGCATGTGCCATCTGTTACTGGGAAGCTGACGTGGGAAATTCAAGTTGAGCCACTACAAGACAGCAAAGTGTGACTTTAGCTGATTGAATGTTGTGCCTCTGCATGAAGTGACATGTTATCCAAAGAGGTATTGTTTGACTTCTAGTCCTTGGAGAGATAGAAATTCGTTTTCAGCCCTGGTCTGTTGCTCTAAGGCTAGTGAGAAGTCATGAAGAATTTGCTGTACTCCCAGCAATGAGGTGTTTAATGGATTTCCAGGAACTTTAAGGCATCTTAGAATGCTGACTGCATGGCTTTCTGGTGAAGATTCCAAACTGTGATAAGTAGAATTGGAATAAATTATAAAACAGGGAGCAACTAAATGTGATGATAGAAGGCAAGATAGAAGCACGTAAGGAATTACGGACTAGAGAAGGAGTCCATATGAGGTACTCACATCCTCATTATGCTTAAAAATCGTGTTTGGTCAGTATCTCTCTTTGAAAAGCTTGTTGGAGATAAGAGCTGCTCTGGGGTAAAATACCTCATGTTCATAAAAATTCTGTGGCTGCTGTTTGCTGTGTATAGAATTCAGCCCATTCTGTAACCATTTACAGAACAGTAGTCGTGGGCTAGTCCGTGTGCTAGGGGATGGAGATTTAATATCGACAATAACAATGAATAAAGAGTGCCTTTATTTCATTGTCTCACGTGATCCGTGCATACAAGTGAGGTAAGCATGTTTGTATTCCCACCTTACATATGAGAATGACAGGAAATTTGTCAAAGTCACATAGCTCATAAATGATAGTGTCTGGGCTTGAGATCAATTCGGCCTGGGTGCAAAATTGTTTCTTTGTTTTTTTTTTTTTAGCGAAAATTATATTCTCCCACTGAATGAAGACGACACATTCCTTCCTCTCAAGGGTTCACTGCAGAGTAGAAGAGTGAGACCTGTAAACAAATCACTTTCCCATTTAATCTTCCCATTGACTTCAAGAGCACTTAAGAGAAGTGGTAGATTCCCGACTGTGGCCTCTAACCTCCTTCAAGAACTTGTCACTAACTTTTCCTGGATCCTTACCTCCTACCACCTCCTCTGCATTCACCCAGATCCAGCATGCCGATCTCCTTTAGTCTCTCTGTATTCCCCCTCACTCCGGACCCATGCCTCTGGTCCAGAGTTCATTATTTAGCTATTACTTGAGCTGGGATCTTAATTCAAATATAAAATCCTAGAGAAACCTTTCCAAAGGCACAAATCGTTCATACTTTTGTAATCTCTCATTTCACTCTGTACTTCTTCATATCACTACCACAATTCATAATCATGTATTTATTGTGATTGCTTTTTTATCTGTCCCTCCAGTAGCCTTAAAATTCCTGTAAGCAAGAATTATGTATATTTATAATTTATAAGTGTCTTACAAAAACATCATATTATTCAGTATATTATAGGTAAGTGATTTCTTATCTCTTCTATTTATGAATGTCAACTTTTGGAAACAACCTCTTTGATGGTAATCCACAATAAAGTGAAATTTCAAATCTCCTTGTTACCTGGTCAAAATTTGTTATGACTGAGGAAACCTTGACTAGATAACATTGGTGAGTAAGTAAATATTTGTTGGATGAGGGAATGAGTAAACTAATGAATCTATCCATCCAGGCATCCTTTCCCTACAAGGGGACATGTGTTTATCGTGGCTCAAAAAAGACATTTAGGGCCATAAATTCCCAGAGAATCCAATGATACTAATTATGTTCTATGAGTTGGTTCCAGTCAGGTGCTAACCTCTTTTCTACATGCATAGTTTTCACAATTAAATATTTTAGGGTAGCTAAAAAACCCCAGCATACTAAAGTAACCTTTGATAACATTATTGGGACTTATAAATAATGGCCTTATTTTCTAATATAGATACATTGGAGTTATGTGATGATGGTATTTTTACAATATCCCTTAATTGACCAACTTTTGGCTACATGAAATAAAATACATGCGTTTTTACTTATATTTCTAAATCTTGTGAAATTACAACACTTGGATCATTTATTCAAAAATTGCCAACCTTTCCTATGTGCCAGGGTTGTGCTATAGCTACTGGTGATGTAATAATGTCAATCTTCACTCTCATGGAACTCACAGATCATGGGGGGGCTATAACAGCAGAAACCCAACACTTGTATAGTCCTCTCTTCAAGGTGGTTCACATATCTAAACCATGCACTCCTCATAAAATAGAGCGAGGTGAGTTCTATTTCACCCCAAACACAGATGAATGCAGACAGACGTAGAAAACGGGAGTGTTCCGTTTACTAGTGGGAATGTAGACGTTGGCGTAGCAGCGTGACCTGTGCTGCGATACTTGTGGGTGTGCCCAGGCAATGCTGTCTAGATTGTGTCAAATAAACAGCGAGTCAGCGTTTGCCACGTTGAGAACTATGCTAGAAATGAAGGTTGTTCCTGGAAAATACGTATGACATTTACAAAAGTATGGATACAGGTTGGTGTTCTTCATCTGATTAGCCATCATCATCCTTATATCTAGTATTTATTGAGCACTCATTATATGACATGCTTATTCCCAAGTGCTAGATAAGGATTAACTCTTAATCCTCACAACAAGGCAAGACGTAGCTCTCACATTTGTCACCAATTTAGAAGTGTGAAAGTGAGTGCACAGAGACATAGCTGTTTTTATATGTCCAGCTCTCATAGGAGCGTGGCATATCTGGGAGTGGCTAATTCTTTTGTGTGGTTGGAATATTAAGATGATCATAGAGAATAAAGGATACAAAAGTAGAAGTTTGAACTTCAAAATATGTCTGATGTTTTTCTGATGCTACTAGGTGTTTTTTCAAAATTGAGTAACAGAAAGAATAATTAGGGTAAAATTATGAAATTCTAAGTCAAGAAAGATAAAAGTTAAAACAGGGAATAGTTTTGGTGATAGAAACAAATTAAATTTAGCATAGAATTGACAAATATGATCAATTTGGATGTCAAGGGGTTAGAAGAAAGGGGGAAATTAATGTTCATTACATAATTTCACACCTGGAAAAACTGGTGCAGGAATGGGGTCATTATCAGAGATAGGGACAAGGACCAAGTTTGATGGAATTTGACTATTTTGGTTTTGAACATATTATATTTAAAATTTTTGAGGTATAAGAAGAAATACACTTGATCTTAGCCAAAAGGCTGAGAAGTGATAGGTATAAGAAGAAATAAAATTCTAGAGCTGCCTAAGGATTTCTTTTTTTACTTTTAAAAATAAAATTATTATGACCTTACAAATATGCATTATTTGTAAATAGAGGTTATTTTGTTATGATATGTTTCCATTAAATACAATGTATTTTTTGTTTCTATTACAATTACGTTTACATTGAAGATAATCTATGAGTGCTAGTATCATCTTTGGAAGCAGAGTTAAGTTTATGTTACAACTTTGCCCACACACTGCTGCAATTTTGGGAGGTAGCTAGCTAGCTAGCTTCATTCTCCTTTCAAAGAGACTTGATGGTTAGCAATGCATCTATAAATAGGTGGATATTTAATTTCTATCTTTCCCTCTGAATTAATCCATGAAAATTGAGCAAGAATATTCTTCATCATCTAGTCCATTTTTCTCTCATAATTAGTTACATTTAATTTCTACTGTGGAAACATACGATCAAGCACATTTTGTGCATATTCTTTTAAAGATAGAATTGGGCTTATTAATTTTCTTCAGTGAGGTACATCTGTCCCTTTCTCCAGTAGTAATCTACCCAATTTTTAAATTCTTTAATTTGATCTTTGCTTCCCACTAAGTTAGAGACACCTAATCATGCTAATATTTGTAAAACAAGCAATCGAAGCATCCTTTCAAAGGAGCCACAGGAAGCAGTGTTTTTGCCATCTCTACTCCGGGACCACACTATGAGTATGAACAGAAAAGCTCTCCTTCACAGTCCTGTCTCTCCCTTCCAGCACTGAGAGCTACTTGGGTCGCAATTCTACTTCCTTTGTCAGTAGTGTTTCCACGACTGTGGATCCTGAAAACAAATGAAAAGGGTCATTTCAGTGACATAGAGGTGACAAGCTTGTGATTGGCCAGGGAAGGACATTAAAACACGAACACACACACATACTTCTTTCCCTCTCTCTTTCTGTACTGTATTAAAAACTACTGGAAAGCTACCTTTAAAATGATAAAGTAAAAGTACATGACAGAAAAAAAGAATGAATGTGTGTAGTTAAATGTAAAAGCTCACCTCATTTACCTTTTTTCATGATGCAAGCTTAGAAGGAGGAAAATTTTGTTGTTAATGAGTCCCAGTTCATTCTTCTGGAGGAAGTAAAACCTGGGCATATCGAATTTGAAATGCATGTGGGAGAGAAAGCAACAAAAGTCTAGAATTAGCTGAATCTACGTTACTTCAAAAAAGAATCCAAATATAGAATTGTGAACAATGACTATCTCTGACTTGAAGGACTTGAGAAAAAGAGAACAATAAAGTGATTAGAATTTTTTTAATATGAAAAATCAGGGAAGAAAAGACAAATTATAAAGAGAATCATGCTGAAAAACCTCGAGACTAGGTAGGTTTTAAAAGACATTTCTCGCTTTGACTCAGTAACTAGCTATTTCACAAGCCTTCGCTTTGGCTTTTGTTTTCTTACTGTTTGTAGAAACTTCCACAAATGCCACCTCTATGAATCCTAAGTAACCAATGGAAACATGTTTCTAGTAGATCTATCGGTCATTCCTAATCTCCCAGGAACAAACAATTGTATCCTCAGCATATGTGTTCTATTTACTTCTGTTGTACATGTTGCTACCTGCCCCATTCCGTTGCTGCATTAAACTTGTTATATGGGCCTACTTGATCATAAATGTTTGTTCTGTAAATGTATGAACTAATTTCATCTTGGAATTCTAGTTTATTTAGAAATAACTAGATTATGCAGTTGTCTAAATTAAAAAAAAAACAAGGAATTATCTCTTATTCCTCTTTCTCGCCCAGTCTATCCAGTCTATTCAAAATCTGTAAATCTTTTCTATTCTAGAAACCATGACTTTAATCAACGTCTTTTCATCTCTACTTTCTCTACCACCATAACCCAAAAAATCATTGTCTCTTTCTCGAGCTTCTTCAATATATTTTAACTGATCTTCTTACTTCCCACTGTTGGCCCACCCATAATCTATTACACATTTTGCAATATACAAAGCTAATTGTATTATTTCCTACCTTAGCCCCTTCTCCAAGAAAAACTTTTCATCATCACTAATAATACAGCTAAAATTTCTTAGTTTTGAAAATAAGGCCCCGCATGATTTGCCCTGGCCTATTTCTCAGATCTCGTCTTCTGCCAATTTCTTCTTTATTCACTCGACTCTAATCACAGTGATCTTTGTATTCCTCAAATGCAAAAACATGGTTACTGATTTAGGACTTTGTGCTGTATTTTTCCTTTCCTGGAAAAACTCTTTCACTCACTCCTTTGTGTTTTCAGAGAAACATTAGCTGATGACTCACCTAAAAGTCACCTCTCCTGATTGTCTCTACCCGTTACCATGACTCAATCTCCTTATTTTTACTCTCTTTATTCTTGTATTCATTATCACTTAAAATCTCCTTGTAGATATGTTTACTTCCTTATAACTCTCCTCCCAATTTAAGTGTAATTTCTTGGCATCACTGACTTTTTCTGCTCTGTGCATATTTCTTTTGCAAGAATACAGAAAGGTGCCTAGCATGTAATAATAATACTCAAGAATTATGTGTTGAATATAAAATTAACTTAATGAACAGATCATCAAGTCCTCTTTTAGGTTTAGTAGATAAAGCTTAAAGCTTGTTACTAAGAGATGGTCTTGAAATTTTAATTTTGGAATCATAGTTAATTTTTTATTATTCATTTGAAAATATGTATTATAGATTTATTTACTTAAACATTTTTCCTTTGAGATAATTATAGACCTATACAGAGGTAAATAAAGGAATTCTATGTACCTTTACCTAGTTTTTCCAATGGAAGCATCTCAAAAAATCTATTATACAATATCAGGAGGGACATTTTGACATAGAGAACATCAAGATACAGAACTGTTCCATTATCACAGAAATTTCTTGTGGTGCCCTTTTATAGTCCTACTCACCTCACCCACCCACTCCAGTCCTGAGTGTCTGGCAACCTTCTAATCTCTTCTCTATTTCTAAAGTGTTGTTATTTGGAGAACGGTGTATAAATAAAATGACACAGTAGGTAAACTTTCGAGCTTGGATTTTTTTCTACTCAGCATAATTCTCTAGAGATTTAACCAAATTATGCTTGGATTCATAGTTTATTCTTTTTTTTCCTGGAAATCTCAATGGATCACAGTTTGTTTAACTATTCATCTGTTAAAAGATATCTATGTTTTCATCCAGTTTGGGGGCTATTACCAATACAGATGCTATGAACATTTGTGAACAGGTTTTATGTTAACATGTTTTCATTTCCTTGGGAATGATGCCCAGGACTGCAGTTCTGGGTTGTAGAGTAGTAGTATATTTAGTTTGCAGCAGAGCTGCCAAATGCTTTTGCAGAACAAGTGTACCATTCTACCTTCCCACCAACAGTATGTCAGCAATCCAGTTTTCCATTTTAGTCCTTCTCATAAGTGTGTGGTTTATTAACTTTAAAATAAAAAACCAAAGTGCGAGCCAACAGGTAGTTATTTGAGATCTCAAAAATAGCATCTTGGTAAGTATTGATGCAAAATGAAGGCAAGGGGTCTTATAAGAAAGGGAGGGGAAAATTACATGAATAAAAGGCAAGACTTTCTATTAGTGCTAATCAGCGACACTGTTCTTTAGCTATACATGGTGGTCCTAATTCTGAAGAATGTCTTTAATTTTTAGTTTTCATAGTCAGGATGTCTGTTTTCCTGCCAGCTTGTCAAGCAGTTGTTCATAGGAGTGTTCATGGCCCTGTGTAATGTTATTTTACCCGGTTCAAATGTTCCAAAGCTTCAGGGAGCAAGACATGCAAAGAATTTACTTGGAAATGGAAGCAATGACTGCATTTAAAAGTGACTCTGTTTATGTCTTTTTTTCTCAGGTGATATATCATTATGCTATTAATTTTTATTTCCTCAATGACTAATGAACTTTTTTTTTTCATGTGTTTAAATACCATCTATACATCCTCACTGGTAAAATATCTCTTTAGGTTTTCTGTGCATTTTCTACTTAGATTGTTGTTGTTGTTTTGTTTTGTTTTGCTTTTATTGTGGAGTTTTGAGAGTTCTTCATAAATTATAGAGACTAATCCTTTCTGGTATACATGATGAGCAAATATTTTCTCCCAGTTTATAGCTTGTCTTTTTACTCTTTGAATAGGTTTTACACAGAGGTAAAATTTTTTGATAACTCTATTGAATTGAATTCATATACTGTAAAACTCACCCTTTTAAAGCATACATATCAGTAGTTTTAAGCATATTCATCAAGTTGTATAAAGGTAAATTTTTTATACTTATGAAGCAGAACTAATAAATTTTGCATTTTATAGAGCATAAATTTGGTGTCAAGTCTTTGCCTAACCTTAGATCCAAAAGATTTTTCTCTACATTTTCCCCTCTGTATTTTTAGATTTTTCAAAGTTTTATACATTTTATACTTAAGTTCATGATTTATTGTGAGTTAAATTTTGAATAAATATGGAATTTAAGGTTGAGAGTTCTGTTTTTGTTTTGTCCATGAATTTCTAATTGCTCTAGCAACATTTGTTTAAAAGTTGATGTTTCCACCATTGAAATCTTTTTGCTTCTGTGTCAAAGTTCTGTTATGTATATTTGTTTGGGTGTATTTCTGAGTCTTCTATACTGTTTCACTGATCTCTATGTCTATCTCTATATTAATACCATACATTCTTGATTATAACAGATATATAATAAATCTTGAAATTTGGTAGACTGATTCCTCTTACTTTATTCTGTTTTTCCAAATTGTTTTATCTATTCTATATACATTCCTTTAACATATTCATCTATATCTATTAAATATGTTGTGTTGGACCTGTGTATCCATTTCAAGAGATACCTTCTTTATTGTGTTGTCTTTCAATTGATGAAAAACATCTTTTCATTTATTTAGAGAGCATTATTTTTCACCAAATTTTAAAATTTTGAACATATAAGCCATGCACACCCTTTGCTAGATTTTTACCTAAGTATTTCTTTTTCTGTCATTTGTAAATGGTATTACATTTTAATGTAATGTGTTCACTGCTGGCACATAGAAATACAATTTATTTTTTAATATATTTATCCTTTATACTACCTGTCGAATTTATTTATTAGTTCTAGGACTTTGCTTGTTTTTTGACTTCTTGGGATATTTTTATTCAGACAATCATATTATTTGCAAATAAAGATAATTTGATTTCTTCCTTTCTCATCTATATGTCTTTTATTTCCTTTTCTTGCCATATTGCACTGGTTAGGACTTCCAGTGCTATGTTAAATAACAGTGGGGAGAGCAGGTATCTCTGAATTGTTTCTAATCTTAGGAGGAAAGAATTCAGTCTTTCACCGTTTATTGTAGTAATAATTGCAGGCTTTGTTACTAGATATTTGTTATCGTGTTGAGGAGACTCTCCTCTATTCTTAATTCTCTGAGAGTTTTACCATGAATGGAAATTGGATTTTTTCAAAGGATTTTTCTGCATAAATTTGTATGATTATATGATGTTTCTTGTTCAGTCTACTAATATGTTGGATTACAATAATTAATTTTCAATGTTTTACCAGCCTAGGAATAAACACCGCTTTACAATGGTGTGTGGTTCCTCTTACATATTGCTGAATTCTATTTGTTCATAATTTGTTAAATTTTTTGGTCTATTTTGGGAGACATATTGATCAGTAGTATTTTTTATGATTTTTCTTTTTTAGTATTTTGAGGGGAGTGTTTTTTAAATAATTATATTGTCTGGTCTTCATAATCAAGGTAATATTACCTCTATAAAATGAATTGAAAAGTGTACCCTCCTCTTCTGTTTTCTCTAACTATACAGAATTGGTGTCAATTCTTCAAACATTTGGTAGAATTCTCCCATGACACCTTCTAGGGCTGGCAATTTACTTTCTAGTTTTAAAATTATAAATTATAAATAACTGTTGGCTTTTTTGGTAGAACTCTTCAGATAATGTATTTCATACTAAATGAGGTAGTTTGTACTTTTTAAGAGTAGGTGCAGTTCATCTAAATTGTCAAATCATGTTTACAGAGTTGGTGGTGGTATTCTATCTTGATATCTGTGGGGTCTGTGCTGACATTTCTTATTTCATTTCTGATATTGGTAACATGTACCCTCTGTCGTTCTCTGCAGTCTTGCTGGAAGTCTGTCAATTTTATGGATCATTTTAGAGAACCAGCCTTTGGTTTCAATGATTTTCTGTATAATTTTTTGTTTTTAGTTTAACTGAGTCTTCTCTTATCCTTATTGTTTCCTTTTTTCTTCCTATTTTGGGTTTATTTTGTTGTTCTTTTTCTAGATTCTTTTGGTAAGAACTTGAATTGTTAATTGCATACTGTTTCTCTTTTCTCATGTAAGCATTTTGTTCTCTAACATTTCCTCTCAGCACTGCCTGAGCTATGATATGTAGTAAATTTATTTTTATTCAAGTCTATGCATTTTATAAGTTTGCTTGTCTAACTTGTGTTATTCACAAGTGTGTTGTTTAGTTTCTAAGTGTTTAGATATTTACCTGTTATTGCTCTTATTAATTTTGTTTGATTCCCTTGTGATATGAGAACACACTGTGCATAATTTCTATTCTTTTAAAATGGTTGAGATTTGTTTTACGGCAAACAACATGCTGTATCTTGGTAAAGTTTCACGAGTACCGGAAAAGAATGAGTATTCTGCTATTGTTGAGTAGAGTGCTGCATCAGTGCTGATTACATCCTGTTGGCTGACAGTGTTGAGTGCATCTGTACCCTTGCAGAGGTTCTGTGGAGCAATTCTAGCAATTGTTGAGTCAGGGATACTAGATGTTTTGTCATAGTTTCAAAGGTTCATGAAGCTCTGATGATACCTTTTCAGTCTATTGTATCTGTTATTTAGATTGGGCAATTTCTTTCATTCTATCTCAAGGTTTGCTAGCTTCCCCCCCCCATGTTCTCTCTATTCTCTATTTGAGCTCATCCACTGTGGTTATTTTTTTTTTTTCATTTAGGGTGTTGGACTTTTTAGTTATACAATCTCCATTTATTTCCTCTCCATAATATCTTTTTATTTTCTTTCTTTATCTTTCCATTTCTTTTAAGTGTGTTCATAATTACTCATGAAGCATTTCAATGATGGCTTCTTAAAATTATTGGCAGATAATTCTAACAATTCTGTTATGTTTATGTTGGTTTTCACTGTCTCTCATTCAAGATGAGATTTTCATAGTTCTTACTAGAAGTGTTTTTTAATTGAAAACTGGACATTTCAGGTATTATGTTATGAGACTCTAGGTCTTACTTAAACCATCTACTTTAGCTGGCTACTTCTTACCCCACTCCGTCAAGGTAAGAGGATGAAGTCTTTTTACTCTCAAGAAGTGATAGCAGTACTAGTTCTCCCCTAAACCTCCTTTGATATCCCACGGGCAAGGGGGTCTTCCCATCACTGCTGGGCCAGTGTGGGAGTTTTCACTATCTGTGCAGTCTGCATTGACATCACTCTGGGCAGCAGTGAAAGTCTTGACTACCTGATAGGCCACAGGTGACAGAACCACAGTGAGAGTGGGAGAAGCATCTCAATGTTGCGCAGTGAGGTGTCAGTTCAGGCTCCCACAAGTCTGCTGTGACACTTTGGGGAGAGATTACCATAGCCCACTGGGGATACCAGTGCTCCCTGACAACAGTCTGTTGAATGGGGTTGGGCTACCTACTGATAGCCCGGTGAAGCGGGAGCTTAGGCTACTCACTAAGCCTTTACCGGCATGGCTTGGTGTGGGGTCACAGGTTTATTTCTGCTCTGCTTGACTGGAGAAGGGAGGTATTGTTTATGTGTTTTGAATTGATAATTTGTCCCTTTTCATATCCTTTAGCTAGAGACAACTAGCTTTTGTTATGACTTTCATTTTGTCTGTACATTTGGACTTTCTAAGTTGTGGCTTCTTCATGTCCAAGCGTGAGTTACATAAGACAAGAACAAAACCAAAAAACCCATCAGCATTACTTCATTTGCCAGTGGTTCACTGGTCAGTCTACCGTAGTGTCTGCACCTTTCAAAGTTGTTTTGTAGTTTAAGAACAGGTTTTACTTATGCTCCAAGCACCCAGCTCGGTGCCTTATTCATGGAAGGCATTTGCATGTTTTTCTGGAGAAAAGAGTTATTTTTACTTGCTGACATTTCATCATATGTGTACAGTGTTGGAATTTTGATATCATATTTATGAAAAACTACAGTATAAAAACTATAGCTAGGATTTTTCAAAATTATTAGTAATGCTTACAAATACTATGAGTATTTTAGAGCTGTATTTACTACAATAAACATTGTTTCTATTTATATTCTCCTTTGTTTCTCATTTGGAAGGCTTGACATTGTTTTCTTTTCTTCTAATGTCAGAAGTAGTTTGTGGATTCTAGTTTCAGGCTTAATTAAATAGACGGATTTTAGTTAGTGAGTCTAACACCAAAACCTAATTACCTGTAATGCCACAGAAAATAGTCCACTGAAATAAAAGCATTCAGGATGAGAATTTTATTTGTCATTTGTGTGCTTTATCATTAAGAAATAGTAATTTTCAGACCTTTCCAATACAAATTGGACTGCATTTTTAGCCCTTTTTAGTTCAACATGTGGAGGTCTTTAATTTTAAAATTCTATGTTCAGACCAGTTGATGATGTGCATTTTTCAGTATTGGGGTACTGACTCTCCTTTTAGTTTCAACAAGGTGCTAAATTCCCTAAGTTTCCAAATTTTGCCTATTTAAAGTGGTGAGGATAGTATCTACCCCTTAAGCTGAATGGTAATATTGCAACTAAAGAAACCCAAAGATAATTTGTCAGTTATTGAATACCTGCACTGCCTACCTTTCCATATATTTGTGTAAATGGAGTAATGTAAACGTGATTGGAAATGTCAAAAGTTTAACATATGCTATTGTCTCTGAGGAGATTTCCATTTTAGGTTGACGATACGGTGCCAGATATGGTGCTAAAATATGGTACTAGAAACGCCAAATGCTTGAACAGTTAATCCATCATATAAAGTACATTGTTTGAGCTTTGACCCCTTTATGGAAGAGCTGCAGTTTACTTCTATGGGCAACACATGCACAAATACACACACACACATATGCAAACTCACAATGGCAGTGGGGATATTAAGTTACTACAAAGTAGGTCAAGGAAAAATCAATAAGGCATGACATAATTTACCGGAAATTTCACCTAAATTCAGTGATTTTCAGTGAGCACAAAGTATTGAAAAATGTTTATACCAGTGGGAAATAAGCTGTCCACCTTGTCCACTTCTCTGTAACTCACATGCTTAGGACTCTCCAAAGGTTAACACATGTATCAGCAGGGGTTCCCATGATTTTCTCATGCTAAAACAACTAATCACTTGACTGGTAAATACTTTAACTGTTTGATACCCACACTTTTTTAACTCTTTCTGAAGACAGAGTGAGAGGTTGGATTTGATTTCAATCAGCCTGCAACGTGCTTGGTCTCGTTGAAGAAAGAAATTGAAATGGGCTGAACTCCAAAATTTGGCTCTCATTTTACCTTTGGTTTCCACATCGCTCGGCTTCAGCATCTATGCCCACGAACTGACTCCACACAGCTGCAGTTTGCTTGACACTGTATCTATTCTATGGTCTGCAGTGTTCTTCCTGACTCATCTGTATTCATCCTATGGAAGCTAAATGGAAAGAACACATTTACCTGTCTCTACAAACGCAATATGGTATCACTACAAGAATAGGGCTTCAAAATCAAAGAGACTCCAGTTCAAATCCACACTCCATAGCAAATAATGTTGCTATGTTACTAACCTTGAACATGTTAGTGTCTTTTTCTGAGTCTCAAATTTCATGTCTTTTTAAAAAACAGTAATTAACCAGGATAAATTTTTTAAAAATCTAGCACAAGGCCTGTCATAAGCTAAACTTCAATACTTTGTGTTACTTAGGCATTCCTTCCTGACATTACGTAAAAAGTTCTGGAGGGCATAGCTAAGGAACACTAAGCTCTGGAGGGTGTAGCTATGTGCACACTAAGGAATGTGAAGTTTAGAGGGAGAGACAGCTAAGAAACTCAGTCAGTACCTGCAGGGAGACGTATTCTATAGAGGGATAAAGGAATGGAGCTGTGAGAACACACAGGAGTGCCACTCAGGTCTCAGTCGTTAGTAAGACTTCCATGCGGAGGCATTGTGCTGCTAGATAAAGGGAAAAATTACATATATGAGTGAAAGACTCCAAAGGGGCTACATAAATCTCAGTAAGCCAATAGTGACTTAAAATAATGAAATCAAAGTTTCTTGTGGAAGGATCTATCATTATGTTAACTACTAATAGAAGAATGAGTTCTATATTTGGATTTTCTTTCTGTCATTTGTCTGGTACAACACAGATTCATAGAGAAACACAGCAGGGAACTTGGTAATCTTTAATGAAAGGAGCAAAAGGACTTACTTTGCATCTGCCCATTGGAGGACACATCCTATGTGAGCTGGAAATGTGCCTGTTTTGTCATGGCTCGTTTCTTACCACATAGAACATTACCTAAAGTTACTAAGTGTTCAGTAATTTATAATTGAATATTTGTTGTCTTCCATTCACCAAGGTGTTGTTGCCTCTATATAATGCTTAGGAAGAGACAAATTTGTCTAATATTAACTGCTAATAATAAATATTTAGATAAATATTAGATAAATTTCTCTAATATTAATTGCTAATAATAAATATTTATACTTAGTATGTTTATATTCAGAGTTTGATTTCATCTTATCAATATTTTAAAAATATATTTAATTTTAAAAATACTGACAGGCTAAACATTATTTCTAATATTCAGAGAGGAAAACTGAGAACTATATAAGTAAAATGAATGTTCTAGCATTACTCCAGTGGTATGCCTAATATTCCTCTCAAGGTCAGAATCTCAGATTATATAGCCTGGTCAGTCACAGTGTAGTCACCTATGTATTAACAAAGTGTAATTAATAAAGAACCTAGTGTGTACTTGGTGCTGAAAATAAAAACAGTAATTTCCTTTGTCTTCGAAAACTCATATTTCAGAGGCAGAGGCAGAGTAGTCCATAAATGATAGCAATATAATGGATAGCAATATAATAGTAAAACTCCTAGTGAAAAATAGAAATCTGAAGATATTTCTAATGCCCTTTATCTCAATAGCCTATTAAAATGAAGATAAAGGAATAGGCCATGTATAAAGTCACAATTTTAAAGACTGAGTTTTCCAGGAATGTTTTCCCTGACGGCATTCTTGGAAAGCGAGGAGAGAAGAGAGCTCATGGTTATGTTGATATTTTATTAAAGGAATGGATCATGAGGCCCGAGTCATAGAAGTGACAATGTATAGTTATGAAAAAAAAGCATGTACCTTTGACTAGGAAAAGCAGGCCTGTTCTCTCATCCTATTGATGCCTGGGTTACCTGACTAGTCACGGATGGTTTGCTTCATTTCTCTGATCCCCAGATGTAATAACAAAAAGTGCGTAGTTTTTCAAAAATGATAGCATTACTATCATTATTAAGCTACATTTAAGAAGTGAAATAGATAAGTAGGTTAATAGACTGTGATAAATAAAGATATCAGTGAACAGGAGAAGAATAGTGGGATTAATGAGGAGAAAGGTGAGGAGGAAGGAGCAGTGGACACCAGTGATGAGCATGAGATGTTAAAGGTCACGATCTCGTATGTGGAACATTTGAAGGAAATGACAAAGTCCAAACTTATCCTGCATTTGCTAAAGTAAAGGTGAAAGTCCTTGGAGAAAATATTAATATTAGGTTTAGAAATAAGTTGTAGCACTCCACATAGATATTAACATTTCCTAAGTCCATGGAGAGACCTCAGTTTAAGAAGGGGGATAACCAGACCTACAAATAATGTTGATGAAGAGGTGTGGAGAGCAGATTAGCTGGGTGGCAGGAGGTTTGAAGAACATACTTGTACAAGAGAATGGAGATTCAGTGAGCAGCAAGCAGAAAATATCTTGGAGAATGCCAATCTTTTCAATCTACCAGCCTTAGGGTACAGGGGGAGTGGGAAAAAAAGGTAGTTAAAAGCCAGAGTTTGGGAATTCAAAGGTTGCCACATTCTAGCTTTTTAACCCTGAATAATTTACATTGGGTATTCAAAGCCTCAGATTCTTCTACTAAAGTGGCAACTTTGCACAGCTATTGCCATTATAAATAAGGCAATGTCTATGAAATGCTGAGAAGAGGAGCAGCTACTGGTGATTCCTCAACAAGTGGCTGCTATCTCCATTATCCTTCTCCACTGAGAAAGGCTGGGAGTGGCAGTGGTCCTGGACGAAAATCAGGGTTCAGCTAAGATAAGGCATATCAGAGAAGAGCCTGCATTCTCTAAATTTTGCCATCCTATCATCTATAAATAAATTCAGCAACCTCCAGTGGTCAGCAGGATTCAAAACACTGACTTTCAATCAGGAGAAAACAAATTAAACTACTTCTCAACTGTGAAGTTATAAAATACATCCCCAAGTGGAATTGCACAATGAATTAGAATTGCCTGTTTCCCCTTTAGACATTCCATCAATAGCTCCTACTGCCTTCTCTCCTGGTAGACTTTCATCAGAGAGAAGATAACCTTTCAACCATTTATAAAGGTGACGAGGGAGACTGCAATCAATGAATCACACTGACTTTGTAAATGCCACAGCCAGTTTGATAATATCCATCTAAACTCTACTGAACTCTAGCCAATTATTTATAGTGAAATGACTGTTGTGAATCAACTCTATAGGCTAACATGATGAAGGCTGGTCAGTATCAAAATTACTTCTAAAATCAATACAGAGAAGATGGCATCTTGTTCCAGCACTCCTATTGACATTGAATTAATTAATAGACATCATGAAAGGGAGTGTGTACTTCCCAAAAGTCTGAGATGGTGTGCGAAAAAAGAATACCAGAAGTAAGAAGTTAAGGAGGTGTGGACTGGGTGGAGGTGGGCACGGGGTGGGGGGGGGAATGGGAGACATTTGTTATAGTGTAAACAAGAACAAAAAAAGAGAAGTACCATGCTACTTCATGGGTCACATGGAAGGATATGTCTTAGTTTATGATAGGAATCCAGGCAGTAGGCTAAATCTTCCCTGCTGCTTATTTCTCTACGTAAAACTGTATTGGAAGGCAGTCACACACCCTTGTTTGCATTTTCTCTCCGGCTAATTGTATGCTGAATTGAGTCGTTATGTCAGAGATCATATGGCTCCTAAAGCCTAAAATATTTTCTTTAAAGAAACAAATATTTCAGTTCCTGCTGTCCATAATAAGGAAACTTTGAGGGATATTCAGTTATCCTTATTTTTACCACTTTATTAAGGCAAGAATTTATTTACGGATCAACATAGGTGATACATAATTTTTTATTCCATGAATATTAACATAACAAGTTCTATGTTTTATGTCTTAAACATACCAGTGAGAGTTTTATTTCACCTCAACACTGAAATTTCATTTGGGAAGAAAATAGAACGCCCACTTTTTAGGTTAGATGGAGACTACTATACTGTCGGGGAAAACAATCCCCACAGTGTGCCTGAATCACACAGCCTGAATTAAGTGGACTTGGGGTCACCCTGATCTTGTTGCTATTTAGCGAACATAAAGAATAAGCTAATACTTTTGGTTGAGTGGAAAGACAAAAATAAAGCAGGGTGTTTAAAACTCTTTTAAATAAAGATATGAGCACACAGATGTTAGAGAGATGCTCCTATAGCAAAGGAACATATGTAAAATGTCACTTTTTGAGAATTAAAATTTTCAGTCAATATTTAATACCTTAGCAGACACAGGCAAAGTCATGTTAATGGTTCCTAGGACAGCAAGATTAGACCACCTACAGGTGACTGAATATCAGGAAAATATGCCCATGAAAGGAACCTTTCATCTTTGAAAAGAGAATTCTTGACTTCCAGAATTGATAGTGCTTGTTCAGGCACTGTCAGGGAGCACGGGGGTTTTCCTTAGCACGAGGCTATATCTCCTTTGGGTGGCAAGTATATCACTAGTGTAGGAATTTCAATATAAATCCATTTTGTTTTTCCTATAGTCAGATATGTGACTGTTATAACTGACTTTGCTTGCTCTGATCCCACGCTGTCCAAGACCACTCCGATGGCAATTTGCTTTACCATGTGGAGGCAGGACACAGAAGTGAGAAGTTCTCTTGTAGTTGGTAGCTAGTCTTCTGCAGCGT